>NC_073406.1:20339617-20468710 GCF_028641065.1 Leucoraja erinaceus | reverse complement strand
TCAGGCTGTGTGCTCAGTCCCCTGCTCTGCTCTCTCTGAACCCTCGACTGTGTAGTCAGTCACAGCTCCACGGCCATCTTTAAATTCGCCAACGATACCACAATTGTCCAGGGGCGCCGTACAATGGCAGCCTCTGCCTACAGTCTGTCTGTTTTTTTGTCTTTTTGTTATTTTAAGTCTGTTTAAAAGTATGTTTTTGGAGGTTTCTTAGTCTTTTTCTGTGGGGGAGGTGGGGAGAGTAAGGGGGAAACGGTTTCTCAGTCACTTCCTGGTCGAGGATGCAACTATTCTCCAAGTCGCGTCTTCTCCCCCACCCCCACCCCTCCCCCTCGCGGTCTACCATAAAATACATCAAATATATATATATACTAGACTAAGTGGGACCCGTTGGGTCCCATGTTCACACGGGAGGGCTGGTCCCCCGACGCAATATTCCACCTCTCCACCAATTCCAATATTGGTGGCCAGTGGGGGGGCTTTCTGGAGTGCTGGTATGGGTTCTTGGGGTGGCAGCTCAGTCCCTCAAGCCTGATCTGCTGGCAGCTCACTCACGGCTGGTGGGCTGGCAGTTGACTCATGACTATTCCTTGAAATTCCATTTAAAGCAGGGTGCAAGTCCACCAAATTCAAATCCATGTTCCTACCATTTCAAGCAGGGTTCAAGGCCACCAAATTCAAGTGCAGTTTCTTACCACTATGAGCAGGGTGCAAGGCCACCGAATTCAAGTGCAGTTTCCAACCACGTCAAGCAGGGTCCAAGACCACCAAATTCAAATGCAGCTTCATACCATTTCACGCAGGGTGAAACCACCATAAAACCACACAAAACACCAAACTCACAGTTCAGTAGACATTCAGCGTGTGCAGTTGATTCACAGCTCAGACAGAGTCATAACCTCCCCCTCCCCCATCATGCAGAGACTGAGCCACACCCACACTTCTGGGTTTTATAACTCCTCCCCCTCCCACCGGAAAAGGTGTGGCTTTCAGGGTGTGATCGACAGGAGAGAGATTCCCAACATTTTTTAAACACTATTAACACTTTTATTTTTCATTGATGGGAAGAATTCTCTGCACCTGCTCAGCGGAGGGGGGACTGAGTAAGATGGCCAAAAATCACAGCCGTAAGTGTAGCGTTTTATCTAAAATCAATATACAGTGCAAACAGGAAGTGAGTGCATTTACAGTAGTGAATTTAACTTTAAGCCAAATTACCCAAGCCGCCATTTGCAGTAAGTAGTGCCTTTCAACCTCAAGCCAAAGCACCCAAGCCACCATTTGCAGTATGTAATGCCTTTCAACTTCAAGCCAAAGCACCCAAACAACTATTTGCAGGCAGTGCCTTTTTACTTCAAACAAACCATATTTTCATTTTCAAACCACATTAAGGATACTCACATTTGTGTAGACATTTGTTCAGTGTTATTCAGAGCTCAGAGACCTGACCCTTGGCTTCATCCATCTTGCAGAGAGCGAGTGAGGCACACCACTTCCTGGTTTTATAGTCCCTCCCCTCCATCCAGCAGGGGCAGCAGAGAGAATGGTGATTTTTTTAAACTTCAAGCCAAAGCTCCCAAGGCACCATTTGCAGTAAGTAGTGCCTTTCAACTTCAAGCCTAAGCTCCTAAGCCACCATTTGCAGTAAGTAGTGCCTTTCAACTTCAAGCCAAAACACCCAAGCCACCATTTGCAGTAAGTAGTTTCTTTCAACTTTAAACCAAAGCTCCCAAGCCACCATTTGCAGTAAGTAGTGCCTTTCAACTTCAAGCCAAAGCACCCAAGCCACCATTTGCAGTAAGTAGTGCCTTTCAACTTCAAGCCAAAGCACCCAAGCCACCATTTGCAGTAAGTCGTGCCTTTCAATTTCAAGCCAAGCATCCGAGCCACCATTTGCAGTAAGTAATGCCTTTCAACCTCAAGCCAAAGAACCCAAGCCACCATGTGCAGTAAGTAGTGCCTTTCAACTTCAACCCATGCACTCAAAACAACCATTTGCAGGCAGTGCCTTGTTTCTTAAAAAAAAACATATTTTCGTTTTCAAACCACTTTAAGGTACTTACAGTTCTGTAGACATTTGTTCAGTGTCATTCAGAGCTCAGAGAGACGTGACCCTTGGCTTCATCCATCTTGCAGTAAATGAGTGAGGCACACCACTTCCTGGTTTTATAGTCCCCCCCCCTCCCTCCAGCAGGTGCAGCAGAGAGAATGGTGATTTTTTTTAAACTTCAAGCTAAATCTCCCAAGTCACCATTTGCAGTAAGTAGTGCATTTTGAACTTTAAACCAAAGCTCCCAAGCCACCATTTGCAGTAAATAGTGCATTTCAACTTCAAGCCAAAGCACCCAAGCCAACATTTGCAGTAAGTAGTGCCTTTCAAATTCATGCCACCATTTGCAGTAAGTATTGCCTTTCAACGTCAAGCCAAAGCATCCTAACAACCATTTGCAGGCAGTGCCTTTTTACTTCAAACAAACCATATTTTTATTTTCAAACCACATTAAGGGTACTCACAGTTGTGTAAACATTTGTTCAGTGTTATTCAAAGCTCAGAGAGACGTGACCCTTGGCTTCATCCATCTTGCAGAGACTGTGAGGCACACCACTTCCTGGTTTTATAGTCCCTCCCCCTCCCTCCAGCAGGGGCAGCAGAGAGAATGGTGATTTTTTTAAACTTCAAGCCAAAGCTCCCAAGCCACCATTTGCAGTAAATAGTGCATTTCAACTTCAAAGCACCCAAGCCACCATTTGCAGTAAGTAGTGCCTTTCAACTTCATGCCACCATTAGCAGTAAGTAGTGTCTTTCAACTTCAAGCCAAAGCATCCAAACAACCATTTGCAGGCAGTGCCTTTTTACTTCAAACAAACCATATTTTCATTTTCAAACCACATTAAGGGTATTCACAGTTGTGTAGACATTTGTTCAGTGTTTTTCAGAGCTCAGAGAGACATGACCCTTGGCTTCATCCATCTTGCAGAAAGTGAGTGAGGCACACCACTTCCTGGTTTTATAGTCCCTCCCCCTCCCTCCAGCAGGGGCAGCAGAGAGAATGGTGAATTTTTTTAGAAACATTAATATCTCTCTGATTTGTCATCGATGGGAAAAATCCTCCGCACCCGTAAAGCGGAGGGGGGCTCTGTGCGAGGTGGCCAAAAATGACGGCCGTAGGTGGCGGCGTTCTGTCAGAAATCGCAGCACAGTAGGCCAAAAGCGGTCAAGATCAGAGATTTAGTAATATAGATAATACATCTAATATATATATACTATATGTTGTTTACATATGTATGACATATGCCGGAGAGCGACCAGAGCTTCAGCGGTGGTGCAGCACTGATTTACCATCACGGAGCGGGCGATGCCTTACTGGGGATCGCCATGTTGTAGCTCAGGAGTGTTGGACCTGCTGCTTTAACATCGTGGAGCTGTGGTTTGCGGAGCTTCTAGCCATGGGCAGTGCTGACTTTAACATCGCGGAGTCCTGGGATCCCTTTGCTGAGGGCCGCCAGTGTTGAATCTCCGTCCAGCTCGGCCTGTAGACTTCGGGAGCCGCGGTCTCCGGTAAGAAGTGGCCGATTCAGAAACTCCAAACCGCTGAGAATATTCTTACATTCCAACGTCGGAGTTCCGATCATCCGGCGAGAGGGCCTGAACATTTGGCCGCCGTAACAGCGACTGCGGAGGGCTCGGGAGGCCCCAATCACGGATGAACAAAGAGGAATATTTTATTGCCTTCCCTCACAATGGGAAACGTTGATTCCGCTGTGTGGGGGTGTTCATGTTAAATTCTATTGTGTGTTGTATTATTTTTTACTCCTATGGCTGTATTGTGACCCAAATTTCACTGTACCAATTGGTGTATATGACAATAAATGTAAACTTGAAACTTGAACTTGTAGTTTGAATGAAAAATAGTAACGATGTCAGATTAGAAATCTGTTTGAAAGATGCCAGAACCACTACCTTGCTGTCAATGTTAGCAAAACCTAGGAGCTGATTGTTGACTTCAAGAGGGGAGGGCTGAGGATCCATGAACCTGTCTTCATCAACGGGCTGACGAAGTTGGAGAGAGTCACGTATCTCTGAAGATCTATCCTAAGCTCAGCACATCAATGCAATCACAAAGAAAGCCCATCAACACGTCTACTTCCTTGGGAGAATGGGGAGGTTCTGCATGTGGACTAATGCTCCATATTTATCAGGTATGCAAGGTGAGCAAGGTCAAGGGGTCGCCTCAGGTGGTCCAAGATAGTAGTGTCCGTGTATCATGCTGGCCTCTGGATCAACTGCAGTGGAAAGATGCCATGAAGAGCACTCCATAGACAGCAATATTAGTGCTGTCTTTGCAACAGCAGCTGCAAGCCGATAGCACAGCAGCAATTATAAGATCACTATTAAAATGATAACCTTACTGCGAGGTTAATTGAGTGTGGATTGCTCAGCGACAGTCACAACATATGAGTCCGACTCCATCAGTAAGCGAAAAAAAAAAAAACACAAAGTGCTGGTGTAACTCAAAGGGTCTGGCAGCATCTTTGGAGGACAAGGACAGGCGACATTTGGGATCAGGACTCTCCTTCAGACTGATTGTAGTACAGATGTAAAACACCTGGACAAAGCCTAGTAAATGATAGGTGGACACAAAATGCTGGAGTAACTCAGCGGTTCAGGCAGCATCTCTGGAGAAAAGGAATAGGCGACGTTCTTCAGACTCAAGAAGGATTCAGTCTGAAGAAGGGTTCTGACCAGAAACGTCACCCATTGCTTTTCTCCTCGAAATCCCTGTGGGATACTTTATTACATTAAATCCACTGAAAGTCGTGAAAAAATGCTACGTACAGGTTCAAGTCTCAAGTCAAGTCAAGTCAAGTTTATTCGTCACATACACATACGAGATGTGCAGTGAAATGAAAAGTGGCAATGCTCGCGCATTGTGCAAAAAGACAAACAAACAAACTACAAACAGAATGGAACAGAATCAGATATTCACATATTACATATTTGTGGGAGGGAAGGAAAGGAAAAAAACAGCAATTTAAAAAATACACCACACAACAGTAAAATCTTACAGTAAAGTTAGTCCCTGGAGAGATAGGAGTTTACAGTCCTAATGGCCTCTGGGAAGAAACTCCTTCTCATCCTCTCTGTTCTCACAGCATGGCAACGGAGGTGTTTGCCTGACCGTAGCAGCTGGAACAGTTTGTTGCTGGGATGGAAGGGGTCTCCCATGATCTTGTTGGCTCTGGAGTCGCACCTTCTGATGTATAGTTCCTGCAGGGGGGCGTGTAGTTCCCATAGAGAGCCTTGTTGTAGTTCCCATGCAGAGCCTTCTTGTCCTGGGCAGAGCAGTTCCCAAACCAAATTGTGATATTTCCGGACAAGATGCTTTCCACAGCCGCTGAAACATCTGTCATTTAGTATTCTGATAACCACTGATCAACAATGATGCTGCTGGATTTGATATGATTAATTTCTGTTGTTTATAATGAGCCTTTAAGATTCATGTGTACCATAGAATATGATTTTGACATATTGGTGTGTGTCGCCACATCAAAACTATGGCCAAGAAAGCACACCAATGCCTCTACTTCTTTAAAAGGCTTAGGAAATTTGGCATTCCTCACCAACTTCTACAGATAAAGCATTATATCAGGATAGATCAGAGCAAGTTTTGGGAATAGCTCCGTCCAAGACCACTAGAAATTGCGGACAGCTGTGGACGTAGCCCAGACCATCACACAAATCAACCTCCCTTCCATTGACTCCATTTACACTACACACTACCTTGGCAAGGCCACCAGCATAATCAAGGACCAGTCTTACCCCAGTCACCCCCCCTCCCCCCCCCCCCCCCCCCCCCCTCTCCCATCAGGCAAGAGGTACATGAATTTGAAAAACACATACCTTCAGATTTAGGAATAGTTTCTTCCCGCCTGACATCAGGTAATTGAACTGTACTCTCACCAACTAATGTGGTCCTGACCTCCCATTGACCTCATTGGAGATATCTTTCGTTGGACTTTTTATCAGACTTTATCTTGCACTAAATGTTTTACCCTTTATCCTGTACCTGTACATTGTGGATGGCCTGATTATAATCAGTATAGTCTTTTCACTGACTTGATAGCACGCCACAAAAAGCTTTTCGCTGTATTTCGATACACATGACAATGATAATCTACAAATAAACTTGGTTGAGTGTTGCTTACTTCCAGTAATGGGTGCTTGGAAGCTCCAATCTCATTGCTTGCATAACTAAATAACAATATAGAAGAAACAATGGGTGCAATATTCTAGCAGGTTTGGCCTAATACTAATGGAAAAGTTCTGAGTGCAAGGGAACACAGAGCAGGGCTCAGTAGAAGGGTGGCACGGTGGCACAGCGGTAGAGTTGCTGCCTTACAGTGCTTGCAGCGCCGAAGACCCCGGTTCGATCCCGAGTACGGGTGCTGTCTGTACGGAATTTGTGCATTCTGCCCGTGACCTGCGTGGGTTTTCTCCGAGATCTTTGATTCCCCCCACACTTTGATGATGCATACATTTTTCGGTTAATTGGCTTGGTTTAAATGCACATTGTTACTAGTGTGTGTAGGATAGTGTTAATATGCGGGGATCGCTGGTCGGCGCGGACCAGGTGGGCCGAAGGGCCTGTTTTCATGCAGTATCTCTAAAATTAAAACTAAAACCACGATGGAATGTTGTGTTGCAGTTGTACAAATCATTGGTGAGGTAACACTTTATTTTAACATAAGTAAGTTTATTACCAGGGACAAAATCAGACAGAGTCATGACCTCTCCCTCCCCCATCATGCAGAGACTGAGCAGAGACTGTGAAAACACTTCTCTAAGGAGACATCTATCTATAACAGGAATATACAGATTCATATCCAGAGATACATCCAGAGATCCTGTCCCGCTGAGTTTCTCCAGCATTTAGTATCTATCTAATATACATATGTATCAAATCAAGAGTTGTTACATTCATACAAGAAGAGCCCAAGCCCCTGCAGTGCCCAACGGCTCTGGAAAGTGACGCCACGATCCATCCACATGGACCCCCAGGCATGGATGTAAGAGGGACAGGCAGTCGGCCTGGGTCGAACAGTCAACTGTATGCCACCATGACCCACAAATGGTTGGCTTGGCCAGGCCCAGTAGCAAACTGGGTGAGGCAACACTTGGAGTACTGTTTTCAGTTTTGGTCACCCTCACAGGGGGAAAGATGCCATTAAGCTGGAAAGGGTCAGAGAAGATTTCATGAGATCACAAGTGATAGGAGAAAAATTAGGCCATTCGGCCCATCAAGTCTACTCCACCATTCAATCGTGGCTGATCTATCTCTCTCTACTAAACCCATTCTCCTGCCTTCTCCCCATAACTTCTGACACCGTACTACTCAAGAATCTATCTATCTCTGCCTTAAATATATCCAGCGACTTTGCCTCCACTGCCTTCTGTGGGAAAGAATTCCACAGATTCACCACCCTTTGACTGAAGAAATTCCTCCTCATCTCCTTCCTAAAAGAACGTCAAGATCTACGCCAAGATTTACAAGGATGTTGCCAAGATTCAAGGGACTAAGTTATAGTGAGAGGTTGGGCAGGCTGGGACTTTATTCCTTGGAGTGTAGGAGACTAAGGGTGATCAAATGGAGGTGTATAAATCATGAGGGACATTGATAGGGAAAATGCATAGAGTTTTTATCCCTGGGGTTAGGAAACCAAGAACTAGAGGGCATGGGTTTAAGGTGGGAGAAAAATATTTATTAAGAACCTGAGGGCAGTGGGTGTATGAAATGAGCTGCCAGAGGAACTGGTTGAGGCAAGTGCAATAACAACATTTAAAAGGCATTTGGGCAGGTACATAGACAGGAAAGGTTTACAGGGATATGGGCCAAATGCAATCACATGAGACAAGCTTAGATGGGGCATACTGGTTGACACGGGTCAATGCCCCATACTGGGGTAAATGGTCCATGGTTGTGTGACTGTGGAGCTATGAATTGTTCCAGGATCAGTAGATCTGGCGAAAGCACATCACATGGCATATGTAGGCTCGTTCGTTCATCAGCCTGTGCTCCATCATGTGGAAAGGAACAGCATGCTACTCTGCCCAAAGAGACTCTGACCTTATTAGATTCCTCCCAGCTTACTGGCTCCACTGGACTTCACCTAGAATAGATATTGGTGTGGTAATCCTTGTCTCACAGCAGTCAGATGGTGACTCCAGGCATTTGAATTGCCAGCTGTAACTTGGTTGACAGCACCAGAACCTGCTACCGAAAGCTCCACAGTCCTCTGCAAGCAACAACCTCAACCCAAAACCCAAGGCTGACACTCAATGGTAGCACTAAGAGCTTGTTGTACCATGAGAATGAAATATTAAGACAGAAAAGCTCTGACTGCTCTCTTTGAGTAAATGATTACATGGTATCCTGGACAATATTCACCTTTAAATCAAGACTTCCAAAGAGAAAGATTTTCTGGTAGTGTCTGTGCCGACTCTCTGCAGTGCACAAACTGAGAGGAAGTTTTTACATTCCAAAAGTGCTCAATTAGCTTTGAAATTGTTTGCGACCTTCTGAAAGGATGGCAAAGAGAGACTAACAAATCCATAGCAAACAGAAGTCAATAAAACTGCATATGAGGGAAATTGGATATAAAAACAGAAAATGCTGGAGTAACGCAGCAGGTCAGACACCTGTGTGAAAGGAAGAACCAGTTAAAGATTCAAGCCTTGGGCTCTTCATCAGAACACATGACATTCTTTCCTTTGAAACATTCCACACTTAGGATGTGCAGGTGACTCTTTGACCTTCCAGATACCACAAGGAAATGCAGATGACACAAACGTGGGTGGTATTGTAGATAGTGAGGATGGCTGTCAAAAACTGCAGCAGGATCTTTGATCAGTTGGACAGGTGGGCTGAGGAATGGTTGATGGAATTTAATACTGAGAAATGTGAGATGTTGAATTTTGGGAGGACTAACGTCGGCAGGACCGACACAGTGAATGGCAGGGCTCTGGGGAGCAGAGGGACCAAGGAGTGCAGGTACAGAGTTTGTTGGAATTGGCATCACAGGTACAGTAGATAGGGTGGTCAAAAACGTTTTTGGCTAATTGGCCTTCATCAGTCAGAGTATTGAGTACAGAAGTTGAGAGGTTATGTTGCAGTGATGCAAGACCTTGATGAGGCCACATTTATAGTACTGTGTTCAGTTCTGGGCACCATGTTACAGGAAAGATGATACAAGCT
This sequence comes from Leucoraja erinaceus, assembly GCF_028641065.1. Taxonomy (NCBI): domain Eukaryota; kingdom Metazoa; phylum Chordata; class Chondrichthyes; order Rajiformes; family Rajidae; genus Leucoraja; species Leucoraja erinaceus. Next base: position 20,459,459 of record NC_073406.1, on the reverse strand, counting down.
GGAAAGGGTGCAGAGAAGATTTATGAGGATGGTGCTGTGACCCGAGGTATCGTCTGAGCTATAGGGAGAGACTGAGCAGGCTAGGACCGTTCCTTGGAGCTCAGGCAGATGAGGAGTGATCTTATAGAGATGTACAAAATTATGAGAAGAATAGATTGGGTATTGCCCAGAGTAGGGGAATCGAGAACCTATATATCGAGAATCGTAGGTTTAAGGTGAGGGGGGAAATATTTAATAGGAACTTGAGGTGTATGGAACAAGCATACAGAGGAGGTAGTTGAGGCAGGTACCATCACAACTTTTAAGAAACATTCAGATAGGTACATGTGTAGGACAGGAATATGGGTCAAACACGGGCAGGTGGGACTAGTGTAGATGGGACATGTTGGTCAGTGTGGGCAAGTTGGATCAAAGGGCCTGTTTCCATGCTGTATGATTCTATCACTCTATAACTGATTGAGTTTAAGGAGAACATTTAAAAGGCATTTGGACAGGTACATGGATAGGAAAGGTTTAGAGGACTATGGGCCAAACATGGACATGTGGGACTAGTATAGATGGGGCATCTTTGTTAGCAATTCATGTTGGGCCAAAGGGCCTGTGTCCATGCTGTATGATCCTATGACACCGTGAGCAAACTACTTTCAGTGGGTTGGGGCAACCTGGTTTAGGAGACATGATATATTTTCTTGAGTGAACTGCCAGCCCACCAGCCCTGAGTAACTGAGCTGCCAGCTCACCAGCCCTGACTGACTGAGCTGCCAGCCCACCAGTCCTCAGTGACTGAGCTGCCAGCCCACGAGCCCTAAGTGACTGAGCAAACCAGGCCTGAGCGACTGATCTGCCAGCCCACCAGGCCTGAGTGACTGAGCTGCCAGCCAAGAACCCATTTGGCCGACAATGTCCATATGGATCCAGTCTCTTCGGCCCACAACACCTATACTAGCACTTCAGAAGCCCCCCCCATCCCCCACCCACACTGGCCACCAATATTGGCATTGGTGGAGAGGTGGAATATTGTGTTGGGGGACCAACCCTCCCGTGCGAACATGGGACCCAACGGGTCCCACTTAGTCTAGTAAAGATTAGAAACAGGCTGAGAGTCAGGGGAGAGAGAAACTAGAGGACTCTCAGTCTGAAGAAAGGTCTTGTCCCAAAACATCACCTATTCCTTTTCTACAGAGATGCTGCCTGGCCTGCTGAGTTACTCCAGCTGTTTGTGTCCATGACAAGTGATAGGTGGATTCAGGTGAGCAGGGGTGATTGGTGATGTCAAGGTGGCTGGGGACAGTGAACAAGGCTGGAGGCGAAATGCCTCCAATCATTATCCCTCCCTTCCGTTCTCCATCTCACCCCCCATCTTTCTTCCTTCTCATATTCCACATCTGTACCCTTTTCTCACCCCTTCACATCTGCTTCTCTAATTCCCATGTCTACTGAGTGGCCTGCTGTACAATCATGTCTTTCCTGTTTCTTTGTTCTACCCCTATAGTCTCGCCGAATTATCCTCCAAGCATATCCTCTAAACACAGTTGCTGTGTCCTCCTTCATCTAAAAGGCAACTCCCTCTTCTCTTAACTGCATCTCTATCTCGTCTGTAGCATCAATACCCTGGATCATTGAGCTGCCAGTCCTGCCCTTCTCTCAGCCATGTTTCTGCACAGATAAAGTATCTCGAACCGAAGCTTGTCCACACTCTGAGTTTATCTATTTCACCCTTTAGGCCTCGTGCAATGAAATATATGCAGTTTAAACTACCAATCTTTCTTCTCTCTTTGATTGCAGTCAATTTTGTCATCCTTCTCATTTCCGCTCTGAGATCCCAACCCCATGATAATGTGGTTTTATCACCCCCTCCATCCCCCCTCTTCAGAGTAGCATGCGCACATCTCCCTTCCAGGAGGTCACCCTCCAGTTCAGGTGCAACCTGTCCCTCTTGAACAGGTCACCTCTGCCCCAGAAGAGACCAAAGATCCTCAACCCTTGCCCACTGCACCAGCTCCTCAGCCATGAATCCATCCGGCTATTTCTGTCTTCACTACTACAAGGCACCTGCAGTAATCCTGAGTTTGCTAACCTGGAGGTCCTGCTTTTCATCCTCTTCCCAAACTCCCTATACTCACTCTGTGGGATCTCAAGCCTTTTTCTACCTTGTACCAAAATGAGACACAAATTGCTGGAGTAACTCAGCGGGTCAGACAGCATCTCTGGAGAACATGGATAGGTGATGTTTCGGGTTGGGACCCATCTTCAGACGGAAGAGGGGTCATCTATCCATGCTCTCCGGAGACGCTGCCTAACCTGCTGGGTTACACCCACACTGCGTCCTTTTTTGTAAACCAGCATCTGCAGTTCCTTGTTTCTTCATTTGTACCAGCATATACCACGTTTCCATCTACTCTCCCTCTCCCTTGAGAATGTTCTGCATCTGCTCCGAGATGTCCTAGAACCTAGAGCGCAGGAAGCAACACACTATCCTTGTGTCTCATGTGTGGCCATAAAATGTCTTTGTCTGTCCCCCTGAACTACTGGATCTTCTATCGCTAAAGTTGTAGCTGACTCCAAACGTCTGACCCTCATAGCTGATCATGGTGCCACAGACCTGACTGCTCTAACTGCCCTCTGGAAGTCCACTCTCCTCTAACACCATCCAAGGATGTATACTGTTACTGAGAGGAATGGCCACAGGGGAACCCTGCACTCTCTGCCAACTCCCTGGTGGTCCCTCAACTACCTGCCACCTTAGGTGTGACGCTCCGCGCTAAAACCTCTATCCATGGTGCTCTCAGCATCGTGGGTGATCCTGAGTGCATCCAACACCAGCTCCGGTTCCTGAACATGGTCAGTCAGGAGCTGCAATCGGCCGCTCTTAGTATAGTCATCAGGGACACCAGCAAAGGGCGGCATGGTGGTGCAACGATAGAGTTGCTGCCCTACAGCACCGGAGACCCGGGTTCGATCCTGACTACGGGCGCTGTCTGTACGGACTTTGTACGTTCTCCCCGCGTGGGTTTTCTCCGAGATCTTTGGTTTCCCCCAACGTTCCAAAGATGTACAGGTTTGTAGGTTAATTAGCTTGGCATAATTGTAAATTGTCCCTAGTGTGTGTGGAACAGTGTTGATGTGTGGGGATCGCTGGTCGGCACGGCCTGTTTCTGCATTGCCTCTCGAAACAAAACTAAAGCAAAATCCAATTATGGTCTTCAAGAGACAACTGGTTAATGAAAGTCACGGGAGAGCTCAAGATTCAGTCTCCTGCACATTGTGAAAAGCAGTTAATCAGTGCAGGGTTAAGTTATAAGAAAAATAAATCAGGACTTTGCCCTTTGCACTTTAAGCTCTGTTAAGTTCGTAGTTGTTATTGTGTGTTCCAGTAGCCTTTGTCCTATTTACACAAAACATGACAGAATGTAAAAACTTGCCAGTGTAAATCAAGGACCCTGGCTTCACCATTTAAAGAATATATCAGCGTGCTGGCCAAGATCATGACACGGACCCCTAATTGTTGATCTTTAAAGTTATGTGAACTTCCTTTCCTTCTGTTTGCCTCTGATATTATCTATTGAGCACGGTGTTTACAAACCTGGTGTGCTGTAGCTGCAAATAAGAATGCTTCTTGATTAGTACGGGTGACAAGGGTTATGGGGAGAAGGCAGGAGAATGGGGTTGAGAGGGAAAAATAGATCAGCTATGATTGAATGGCGGAGTGAACTCGATGAGCCGAATGGCCTACTTCCGCTCCAATGGCTTATGAACTTATGAATTTCATTGTTCCTTTTCAGGGTAGATGAAAATAAAACACTCTTGGCTCTCTCTTGTTCTGCTTCAGTTACAGACCATAATCACGCCTGGCACTCACACGACACTCCCGATGTACTAAGTGGTCCATGTTCAAATCTGACCACTGTGCCCATCAAGTCCATTGTATTAATGGGGGAATTCATCTCATTTTGTGTTTGAGAGATGGGGCTATGCATCAGTGGATATAGAGTTATAGAGTCATCGAGTGTGGAAATATGCCCTTCGGCCCAACTTGCCTACGCCGCCCAATCTGCCCCATGTCCAACTGCTGAAGATAGACGCAAAATGCTGGAGTAACTCAGCGGGACAGGCAGCATCTCTGGAGAGAGGGAATGGGTGACATTTTGGGCGAGACCTTTCTTCAGACTGAGAGTCAGGAGGGAGGGAAACGAGAGACATAGAGGGTGATGTAGAGAGATATAGAACAAATGAATGAAAGATGTGCAAAAAAAATAACAATGATAAAGGAAACAGGCCATTGTTAGCTGTGTCAGAAGAAGGGTCTCGACCCGAAACATCACCCATTCCTTCTCTCCAGAGATGCCGCCTTGTCCTGCTGAGTTACTCCAGCTTTTTGTGCCTACTTGGGTGGGGAAAGGAGAGAGAGGGAATGCAAGGGTTTCTTGGAGTTAGAGAAGTCAATATTCACACCCCTGGGTTGTAAACTGCCAGCGAAATATGAGATGCTGTTCCTCCAATTTGCGTTTGGACTCACTCCGACAATGGAGGAGGCCTGGGACAGAAAGGTCAGTGTGGGTAGACAAACTCAGCGGGTGAGGCAGCATCTATGGAGTGAAGGAAATAGGCAACATTTCGGGTCGAAATCCAAGCATCTATGGAGCGAAGGAAATAGGCAACGTTTCGGGCCGAAACCCAAGCATCTATGGAGCGAAGGAAATAGGCAACGTTTCGGGCCGAAACCCAAGGGTTTCGGCCCGAAACGTTGCCTATTTCCTTCGCACCATAGATGTTGCCTCGCCCGCTGAGTTTCTCCAGCATTTTCGTCTACCTTCAATTTTCCCGCATCTGCAGTTCCTTCCTACACACAAGGTCAATGTGGAAATGGGAAGGTGAATTAAAGTGTTTCGGCAACCGGGAGATCAGGTAGGTCAATATCCCTCCTAAACTAACCTATCCATGCGCTTGTCCAAATGCCTCTTAAACGTTACGATAGGATATGCAGGGCAGGCAGTAGTTGTTATCCTGACGGGGTGCCAATCGTTTTGTTCCTAAAAGTAATGTCGACTGTTTCAAGAGGCAATAAGCGTCAGCGATGAAAAGTGAAAAAACAACAAATAGATGACTGCCTTGAAAACCGATGGAAACAATTTAAGATAAGCACTTTGAACACTTTGTGCTAACAGGGCAAAAAAAATGGAGTCAACATGCTCCTGTACGAAAAGTTAAACTTTAATCCTGTTCAGCATCACAATGAGTAGTCCTTGGTAAATGTTTTCCAGATAATAGATGATAAATTAATTGCATATTCTATGCAGGGTTTTCAGCAAATTAACCCTGCATGGTGGAAACCTTAATGGCCTGTCCCACTTTCACGACCTAATTCACGACCTCTGCCGAGTTTGCCCTTGTCTCATACTCATCACGAGGTCGTAGGAGGTTGTGATGCTAGTCATAGGTACTCGTGGCATCAAGTAGGTCGGGGCGTTTTTCTAGCCTGATGAAAAATGTCCACGAGTAAAAAAAGGTTGTGAATTAGTTCGTGAAAGTGGGACAGTCCCTTAAATACACAAACATTCAAAATACAAATCTCCATCCACCATCTCTGGTGTCGCCGTTAAGGAAAATGCTAAAGATCGAAGTCAGCATTTTAGTCCATTTAAGAAGGAGCTGATCTCAAGATCTGCTCACTCAGAATGATATCAAAAAGCCCACACATTGACACATTGACACATTCTTCATTTGCTTTTCCGTCATGACCTTTTAGTTCAATATAATTCAATATAAAAGCAATTATGATTAAGAAACAGAAAACTGGGGGAATTCAGCAGGTCAGGTAGCATCTGTGGAGGGAATGAACAGACGACATTTTGTGTCAGGATTTCTTCCCATTCTTCTTCAGTCCTGACCCGAAACATCGCCTGTCCATTCCCTTGACAGTTGCCGCCTGGCCCACTGAGTTCCTCCAGCACGTTGTTTTTTGATCAGGATTCCAACGTCTGCAGTTCCATGGGTCTCCAAAACAATTACGAACCTTGTTTCAACTTTTGAAGTTCTAAGCTTTGATGGAGAAGAAACTCTGGCACAAATTCATAGCCCGAACTCACTCATTCCTCAGGGAAACCGAGTAAATGAAACAGTTACGACCATTATCAAGAATGGTAAAAAAAAAAACCTGATGGCTGACCGCTAATGAACTTCATGGCATGCGCCCTCCTCACCCACCTCCGCCTGGTGGTAGGAAGACCATTCCCCGAATGACTGATCCCTTTCGAGGCATAATGTAGTTGACCTCCACCAAGTGCAGGGATTGTAAATTGTCTCTTGTGTGTAGAAGTTCAAGTTCAAGTGAGTTTATTGTCATATGGACCTGATAGGTCAATGAAATTCTTGCTTTGCTTCAGCACAACAGAACATAGTAGGCATTTACTACAAAACAGATCAGTGTGTCCATATACCGTAATATAAATATATACACACATGAATAAATAAAATGATAAAGTGCAAATAACAGATAATTGGTTATTAATAATCAAAGTTTTGTCCGAGCCAGGTTTAATAGCCTGGTGGCTGTGGTGGAAGTAGCTATTCCTGAACCTGGTTGTTGCAGTCTTCAGGCTCCTGTGCCTTCTACCTGAAGGTAGCAGGGAGATGAGTGTGTGGCCAGGATGGTGTGGGTCTTTGATGATACTGCCAGCCTTTTTGAGGCAGCGACTGCGATAAATCCCCTCGATGGAAGGAAGGTCAGAGCCGATGTCAGTGAATGGGGTGGTCGTTGGTCCGCGCGGACTCAGTGGGCCAAAAGGCCTGTTTCCACGCTGTATCTTTAAAGTCTAAGGTTTAAAGCCTAGATCAACTCTTATCTGTCTCCCATTAATCCATATCCCTCCATTCCCTCCAAATTCCATGTCACTATCCAAATGCCACTGTCATATCAGCGCGTTTCAGGCAACCACTGTGTAAAAAAAAACTTGGCCCTGCACATCTCCTTTAAACTTTGCCACTCTCACCTTAAAACTATGCTCTCCAGTATTTGATATTTCCATGGTAGACAAAAATGCTGGAGAAACTCAGCGGGTGCAGCAGCATCTATGGAGCGAAGGAAATAGGCAACGTTTCGGGCCGATTTCGGCCCGAAACATTGCCTATTTCCTTCACTCCATAGATGCTGCTGCACCCGCTGAGTTTCCCCAGCATTTTTGTCTACCTTTGATTTTCCAGCATCTGCAGTTCCTTCTTAAACATATTTCCACCCTGGGAAAAAGCTTCTGACTAGCCACTATAATGCACTTGATCGCCCACTATCTTTCCAATGGAGCTGAAGGAAGCTTCTCAAGAAACAATCTCAACGATCAGCTACTGTAAGCGGACAACCCCTGTGTTCAACACCTGTGCACTTGGGAGCCCGACTCCACTGTAGACACAAGGAACTGCAGGTGCTCATTCACCAAAAAAGACACAAAGTGCAGGTGAGTCTCATTCACCAAGTCTCTCCCGCCAAAGACACACCTTCTACCGCTCGTCCATGGAGTGCTGACATACTGCATTAACTGGTATGTTGCATGAGTCATAGGTACAGCGAATTAGGCCTCCCCTCCCTGATGGACATCTACACCTTGGCAGGGCAAAGAAGATCACCAAGGTTGACTGTTCGACTCTCCCGCCATTCAATCATGGCGGATCTATCTTTCCCTCTCAACCACTGACCCACCGCCCCATTCTCCTGTCTTCTCCCCATAGCCCCCGACACTTATTAATCAAGAATCTGTCAATCTCCATCTTAAAAACTCAGTGGGTCAGGCAGTATCTCAGGTAGACGTGGATAGGTGGCATTTGGCTCGATACCTCCTTCAGACTCAGGCTTGCACTGACTTTTCCTGGTAAGGTTGCAAGGGTCTGAAGAAGGGTCTTGGCCCGAGATGTTGCCTCTCCATGTTCTCCAGAGATGCTGCCTGACCCACTGAGTTACTCCAGCACTTCTTTTTTATTTCAAATCACCGTTGAGTCATTCACTGAAGCCCATGAGGGAATATTAGATGCTCATTACCACCCAGCACATTCGTGTTTGTGTACGGATTATATTTGGTATTTAGGGCGCACATGGGCAGTATTACAATGAAGGCAGTGTTTGTGAAGAGGGTTTTCAGGTGAAGGTGAGTCATGTTTGGCTGTGTTGGAAACTTTATAAGCCTCAGGGAAGCAGATTTGCAAGCACCTCAATCACTGCCACATTGTTGTTTACAGGGTTAGTCAGATACTTTTCATTAACTCCACCAAGGTTGAGGACAATGGGATGGCCACTTACTGACTGGGCGTACAAAGCATAATAGGATACAAAGTGCTGGAGTTACTCAGCAGGTCAGGCAGCATCTCTGGAGAACATGAATACGTGGCGTTTCAGGTCAAAACCTTTCATCAGATCTTTCTTCAACCTTACTGACAGCTTACTGGCACTGCCATGGAGCGAAATAGTAACGTACAGCATGGAAACAGGCCATTCTGCCCATCGAGTCAGCTCTGACCACCAAGCACTCATTTACACTAATCCTATACAAACCACTTTTATTCTCCACACATTCTCATATTTCCTCTGACACTTCCCAACATACACTCGGGGCCACTCTACCGCAGCCAAATAAACTCGTCATAGAAACATAGAAAAAACTGTCGCCAATCTCTAATCTACTATGTTTCTGGGACGTGGAGGAAACCAGAGCATTTGGAGGGAACTCACGTGGCCACAGGGATCATGTGCAAATCCCACACAGACAGCACCCTGACGTTGGGATTGAACCTGTGTTGCTGGAGCTGTGAGGCACAGCGCTGCCCTGGCATTTCTCCAGTTGGGACCTCCTTGTCCAGGCTGCTTTTGCAGAGGCCCCGGTGGGGCTTTTAATTTAAAAGGCATCTGGACACGTACATGGATAGGAAATTGTTCAGAGGGATATGGACCAGGCACGGACAAACGAGAATGGCTCGATGGAGCATCTTGCACACTCTTGTACAGTGTATATCTTTTTATTCTGAATAAAATTTATTTTTGGAAATATATAAAACAAAACATGTACTGTATGCATACATGCACACGTGTACACACACAGACGTTCACACACTCACACATACATGTGCACACACATACACACTCATACACACACACACACACATACACACTCATACACACACAAGCACTCACACACATTCACACTCATAAACACACACACCAGCACACACACATTCACACACGCAAAGCACATGCACACACACACACACAAACGCATGTGCACCCACAAGCCAACACACACGCATGCATGCACACACACACACACATATTCATAGGCGCAGACACACACACTCATAGGCACACAAGCATGCACACACCCAAACCTGTGTGTACACACATGCACATACTGACAAACACGCACACTGAGAGGGACATCTGCTAGTTCCTTACTCGGACAGGAGTTCATAGCTCAGCGTGTTTTGAAAGGACCTCATTTGCTCACCGTTTGCAGTTTGTGTTCAGTTCTGTCCCAGCCTGCGTCAATAGGTTGAGACATGAGAGGGTTTGGCAAGCATCCAACAAGTCAACACAGCGTGTCAAAACCATCTCCCTTTGAGTAACGCATGACGTTTGACACATCGCAATGACAATACGCTGTTGGAAAATGTAGCGACTCTTCCAGTTGTTTACAAAAGGCCTGTGCCATGGATTTTTCCACTCTTGCACATCGAAACTCCGCTAACTGACTTGTGCAGCATTGGACCATGTTACAACGTTAGCGGAGCAAGAGATTCAGGGCTTGGATCCAGCTTGGCTCGTGGTGACTGCTGAACAACAATGCGCACTCTCAACCTGCACAATGGAATCACCACACCTTGCAGACATGTCAGCACCAACCAGGATGTAGAAACAAAGAACTACAGATGCTTGTTTATACCAAAGATAGGCACAAAATGCTGGAGTAACTCAGCGGGACAGGCGGCAGCTCTGGATAAGAAGGAATGGGTGACGTTTCTGATCGGAACCCTTCTTCAGACTGTGGTGAGGATGGGCGGTACAGAAACGCTCACATTTCCCACCTCATCCATATTAGTGTAAACAGGTGTGTGCAGGCTCGATGGGCAGAATGGCCTGTTTCCATGCTGTATGTCTCTATCACTCTATAACAGTGCACCCTCCCAATATAGCTGGGTCAGTACAGATGAAAGAAGGACTGAAGAAGGGTCTTGACCTGAAACGTCTCCTATCCATGTTCACCAGAGATCTGCCCGATCCACTGAGTTACTCCAGCACATTTTGGTCTTCCACGCAGGATGTGCTGGCAACAAAAACTCTTCTCGGCCTAACATGTATCCAGATACAAGTGCGTACCGGTAACACTCTGAGAGAACCCAAAGTGTTTTCAAACCTTCACAGTACCTACAGCATTTTTATGTCTCGAGACACAATGGTCACGTGGACTTGGAAATAAATCATCATTGATTAGAGTCTCTGCAGCCTTTCACTTCTCTCCTCCCCCAGAGTCAGCTTCAACACTATGCTTCCTGTGATCTTGAAATTTTCTCTCCCATATTTCTAAGAAATAGATACCATAGATGTCAATATCCCACCAGGGAGAATCAATGGGGTCTACTTATCAAGAAAGCCTGTTCTTTAACCTCTGAGACACTTGCCTGTCAAACACAGTGAAGAAGAAAAGCTGTACTGTGAACGTTGCAACGGAAAATAACCTAGACTGAACTGCGAACAACCATCCCCCCTCAATAGACAAAGAAGCCTGCTTTTCAGCAGCGTGTATCTGTTTTCATCCCCCACCGAGACTGGCCGATCGTTTCGCTGAACACCTTCGCTCAGTTCGCCTGAACGTTCCTGGTCTCCCGGTTGCTAAACAATTTAATTCTCCTTCCCATTCCCACACAGACCGTTCTGGCCTAGGTCTCCTCCATTGTCAGAGTGAGGCCAAACGCAAATTGGAGGAACAGCATCTCATATTTCGCTTGGGCAGCTTACAGACCAGTGGTGTGAATATTGATTTCTCTGACTTCAAGTAACCCCGGCATTCCCTCTCTCTCTATCCCTCCCCCACCCAAGTCACACCAGCTTCTCGTTTTCACCCAACAAACAGCTAACAATGGCCTGTTTCCTTTATCATCGTTACTTTTTATAAAAAATATCTTTCATTCATTGTTCTTTATTTCTCCTCATCGTCTATATCTCTTGTTTCCCTCAAGGCCCTGTCCCACTTTCACAAACTAATTCACAACCTTTTTTACTCGTGGACATTTTTCATCAGGCTAGAAAAACGCCCCGACCTACTTGATGCCACGAGTACCTACGACTAGCATCACGACCTACCTACGACCTACATACGACCTCCTACGACCTTGTGACGACCATGCTGCGAGTATGAGTCAAGGGCAAACTCGGCAGAGGTCGTGAATTAGGTCATGAGGGTGGGACAGGCACTTAACCAGTCTGAAGAAGGGTCTCGGCCCAAAACGTCACCCATTCCCTCTCTCCAGAGATGCTGCCTGTCCCGCTGAGTCACTCCAGTTTTTTGTGTCTACCTTCCCAACATCCTTAGGTTCCCTATGTTGGCCATTTTTCCCATCCTGCCTCCCCAGCGTGTGAGCTCCAGGGTTAAACAGATTATAATCTACTCATCTTCCTTACAATTTCCAACATTTCCCTGCACTACAACATAAAGGAGGACGGCCAAAAAAAAAAAAAAAAAGAAATTGTGCCTTCCACCACAGTGATGAATGCTGTGGTGGATGTTTATGTTACATGTTGTGTCCTGTTTATGCATTTTATTATTTTGTTAACCCATCTTTATGCTTTGTATGGAACTGATTTTTAAATTATGTAAAGCACTTTGGGGTCAATGAAAATTGACTATAAATGTGCTATATAAATAAACTTATTATATTATTATAATTGTGCCGTATGGCACTCCAAGTACTTTAAAAACAACCACTGTTGCCACAAAGTGCAGTACATGACTAATCATGGACAAAAAATTATTACACGACAATAAAAACACTAGAAGAGAAAGTAAAAACAATAAAATTAAAAAACATTAAAAGCACTAAAACAGGAGCAAAGTCTCAAGCAGGGTCAAAAGCCAAGGAATATAAATGAGTTTTAATACTGGTTTTGAAGATGGACAGTGAGGGGGCCTGTCTGATGTGCAACGGCAGAGTGTTCCATAGCGCCGGAGCAGCAACAGAGAAGGCTCTACCCCCTCTGAGCTTCCGCTTAGACCTCGGTACCTCCAGGAGCAGCTGATCAGCTGACCTGAGGCACCGGGCAGGAGCGTATGGATGAAGCAACTCAGAGAGGTAAGGCGGGGCGAGCCCATTTAAAGATTTAAAAACAAATAAAATAATTTTAAAATGAACTCGAAAGTGCACCAGGAGCCAGTGGAGGGAAGCCAGAATTGGCGTTATGTGCTCCCTCTTTCGAGTTCCAGTTAAAAGACGAGCATCCATAGCCTGCAATGCCCTGATCTTCCAGAAACCTATCTGCCACCTCTTGACTGATACACCCCTCCACAACCGTTCTAGGGTGGAGAAGCCTAGAGATTCACCAGTGTCAGTGCGTGGATGTTCCCATGCTGTTCCATCACCCAGCAGTCTCTGATGATAGCCCACACCCCTTCATCCTCTCAGACAACTCACTGTCCAAGTTTATGAAATACAGAGAGCTTCACTTCTGCCTCTCCCCCCTTTTCTGCAAAGCCCTTGCCTTGTGCACGAGGCAGCAGACTGTTTCTGTCCTGAGACTCTGGGCTTTGGCTCTAGCAGGCACTGGTCAGGCCACATTTGGAGTACTGTGAGCAAATTTGGGCCTCATATCTGAGGAAGGATGTGCTGGCTCTGGAGAGGGTCCAGAGGAAGATTATAAGAATGATCCCAGGAACGAGTGGGTTAGCCTATGATGAGCGTTTGACAGCACTGGGTCTCTGTTCGCTGGAGTTTAGAAGGATGAGGGGGTTACTCATTGAAACTTACTGAATAATGAAATGCATAGATGGAGTGGATGTGAGGAGGATGTTTCCACTGGTGGGAGAGTCTAGGAGCAGAGGTCATAGCCTCAAAGTTAAAGGAGGTGAGGAGGAACTTATTTAGTCAGAGGGTAGTTAATCTGTGGAACTCATTGCCACAGAGGGCTGTGGAGACCAAGTCAGTGGATATTTTTAAGGCAGAGATGGACAAATTCTTGATTAGAACGGGTGTCAAGGGTTATGGGGAGAAGGCAGGAAAATGGGATTAGGGGGCAGAGATCAGCCATGATTGAATGGCAGAGTGGACTCGATGGGCCGAATGGCCTAATTCTACTCCTATAACTTGTGAGAATACGGAATATTGAACAGTACAGCAGAGGAACAGGCCCTTCGGCCCACAATGTCTGTGCCGAACATGATGCGAAGACCCGCTCTAATCTGAGTGCATATAATCGATGAACCTCCCTCCATTCCCTGCACATGCCAATGCCCATGTGCCTGTCCAAAAGTCTCATAAATGCCTCTATCCTATCTGCCTCCACCACCACCCCAGCAGCATGTTGCAGGCTGTAGAAGACCTGCCACTTTCAGCGAGTCAAAGATATATTGCAAAGCTTCAGGACGACAGCTGGGGAGAGGGATGGGTAGAGTGTTGAAAAATGCTTCAATTCCCCTTCATGTGTTATATATATATTTTTTTTTTTTCTTCTTTTTTTTCAAAATAGACTTTATTCAGGTAATAAATATATACAATACAGGAACCGTGCGGAAAAATTCATCCGACATTTTCGGAGGCTATACAAATTGATATTTTAATTCTGTGCTTTAAAGAAGGCTGAAACTGCACATGTGTAACTGACATTCACTGCTGTTTACTTTAGTCAGATTCTGTTCTCTGTTGGGACCGGACAAATGGCCATCGTAAAACAATAAAATAAGGTCAAAAGGGTAACGGGACATTTGCTTATCTGTAATGATGTGGAATAGGGCTGTGTTTACTCTGCTGTGTCTTTCAAGAGCTGCACGATGTATATTTGTTACAAGACCACTTGGAAGAAGGAGAGGTTCTAAAGTGCCTTCCGCAATAAACAAAACATCAAAGGAAAATTCTGTATAAATAGAAAACATAGATGCAGGAGTAGGTCATTCGGCTCTTTGAGCCAGCACCGCCATTCAATATGATCATGGCTGATCATCCAGAATCAGCACCCCATTCCTCCCTTCTCCCCATATCCCTTGATTCCATTAGCCCTAAGAGCTAAATCTAACTCTCTCTTGAAAACATCCAGTGAATTGCATCCGGCTGAGAATTCCACAGATTCATAACTTTCTGGGTGAAAAAGTTTTTCCTCATCTCAGTCCAAAATGGCTTACCCCTTATTCTTAAACTGTGATCCCTGGTTCTGGACTCCCCCACCATGGGGAACATTTTTTTCCTGCATCTAGCCTGTCCAATCCCTTCTTCTTCTTCTTCTTCTTGCATATGGCGTGCGCAGCCTAAAGTTGTAGGACTACTTGTTCTATTTGATCTTATTTGATTGTGCAATGGTTGATTACATTTGTCAAAACAGGGCGGGCCACGTGAAGGTTACAATCTTCCACCCCTCCAATCGCTTAATAATTTTATATGTTTCTATCAGTTCCCTTTTAGATTCTATAAGGAGCAGATGAATCTTTGTTCATTGAGCAATCTTCTAGATAGCTCCCGGTCATCATTGTATTTGGTGCTCTTGAATGAAGTCTTGTTTGTCTTAACCGATCTTTGTGTTGTGTTTTAAAGTTTTCTTTAACAAGAGTCATAGACTTGGCCCCCAAGATCCTTCTGTACATCAATGCTGTTAAGGGCCATACGATTACTTTCTCCCTCCCATAGAAAGCATTTTATCGGGATGCATCACAGCTTGCTTTGGGAATAGCTTCATCCAAGACCACAAGGATTTGCAGCCAATTGTGGACGCAGCCCAGACCATCACACAAACAACCTCCTATTGACTCAATTTGTATCTCACGCTGCCTCGGCAAGGCCAGCAACATAATCAAGGACGAATCGCACCCTGGCCAGTCCCTCTTCTCTGCAAAAGGTATAGAAGCTTCCTTTTACTTCTGGACTAGATGGATAACCTCATTGTTCATCCGAGGTTGCCCAACGTTGCCATCCTTGTTCCACCTTCTCACTGGAACACGCCAGTCCCGATCTTCGATAAACCAGCCATGTCAGATTGGACTTGCTCAATAACTACCGCTCTCAGTGCACCCTCCCAAGCAACTGCCTAATAACATTGTGAGCTGCTTTACTCCAATTTAGTACCTTCCCACAAGACCCTGTCACCTGGCCAGGCTCATTTCACAACACAAGGTCCAGTATGTTCCCTTCTCGGGTTGGGCTATCCACACACACATTGTTTCAAGAAACCGCTTGGGCACGCCTCACAGATTCTGCCCTGTCTAAGACTGACCAAATCCTAGTCAATATTGGGGAAGTTAAAATCACCCACTGACACAACTCTGCTGCTTTGGCATCTTTTGGTGAACTGTCTACTCATCTATTCCTCTGCGTAGACACCGCATGTTACTGAGGGCCTACAGTACAATCCCATTAGAGTGCTTGCAACCTTCTTATTTGTATCTCTATCCATATCACCTCAGCGGACAAACCCTCCACCTGAGTGCCGCCATGACAGTAGCGTAACTCCTCCACTTCTTTACCTCCTCTCTCTATCATGCTTGCAACATTGAGATGTCAGCACTATCCCTCCCGCAAGTATCTTTCCATAACGGCCACAATATTATAGTCCCAAGCAGCGATCCAGGCTCTACTTTCTCCACAATACTCCTTGCATTGAAATAAACACACTTCTCTGCCCACCATTTTCCTTCACCCCTGTCTGTCTGTCCTTCCTATAAGTCTTACTTATCCCAACATCTACCTTCCCAAATCTCCTTCCAGTTTCTGACCCTAGTACTGTGGTTCCCACTCCCCTGCCTCTCTAGTTTTAACCATCTCGAGTTGCACTAGCAAAACAACCTGCTGGGATACTGGTCCCCCTCCAGTTCAGATGCAACCTGTTCATCTTGTACAGTTCACCTCTGCTCCAGAGAGATCCCAAGGCCCCTGAGTTGGCGGAACCCGCAGTTGGGGCCTGGGTCGGCGCCACGGAGGCGTCAGGAGAGGACCCGGCAGTGATAGCGGAGAGGTCGGTGTGGCGGTCGATGAGGGCACCGACCGATGGACAAGGACAGGCCATGTGGAAGTGAGGACGCTACTGCTGGGGGGAGGAACAATGAGGAGGGGGGGAGGGGGAGGGGGAGGGGGAGGAGGGAGGGCGGAGGTGGGGCGAACAAAGGGGTACTTTGTAACTTTGTTGGCACCCTTTATGTGGCGACTATTTGCATACCAGATTCAGATTCAGATTCAGATTCAATTTTAATTGTCATTGTCAGTGTACAGTACAGAGACAACGAAATGCATTTAGCATCTCCCTTGAAGAGCGACATAGCAAACGATTTGAATAAAAAATAATAAGTGTCCGGGGGGGGGTGGTGATTGGCAGTCACCGAGGTACGTTGTTGAGTAGAGTGACAGCCGCCGGAAAGAAGCTGTTCCTCGACCTGCTGGTTCGGCAACGGAGAGACCTGTAGCGCCTCCCGGATGGTAGGAGGGTAAACAGTCCATGGTTGGAGACAGAGCAGTTGCCATACCATACTGTGATGCAGTTGGTAAGGATGCTCTCGATGGTGCAGCGGTAGAAGTTCACCAGGATCTGAGGAGACAGATGGACTTTCTTCAGTCTCCTCAGGAAGAAGAGATGCTGATGAGCCTTCTTGATCAGAGTAGAGGTATTGTGGGTCCAAGAGAGGTCATCGGAGATGTTGACTCCCAGGAACCTGAAGCTAGAAACACGTTCCACCTCCGTCCCGTTAATGTGGATGGGGGTGTGCGTGCCGCCTCTGGACTTCCTGAAGTCTACAATGAGCTCCTTGGTCTTCTTGGAGTTAAGGGCCAGGTTGTTGTCAGTGCACCATGCTGCTAAGTGCTGGACCTCCTCCCTGTAGGCCAGCTCATCGTTGTTGCTGATGAGGCCAATCACCGTTGTATCATCTGCATACTTGATGATATCCTTGCATCTGCAAGCAAAGAATTTCACGCTGACTTGTCACGTGTGACAATAAAGTATTCATTCATTCTTTCATTCATTCAACAACCTAAAAATCAGAATCCTTGGCCCCTGCTCCAACACCTGAGCTACGCATTCATCTCTCCTAGCTTCCTATTCCTACCCTCACAGGCACATGAGAACAGGGGAAAGAAGTCAAGAGATCTCTACCTGGAGGATCTGCTTTTAAACCTTCAGCCTATCACTCCACAGGACCTCGTCCCTTTTCCGACCTATCAGAAGTTCAGGAAGTGAGAGGGAGCGGATGAAACATTTTGAAAAGTCATGTAAGGGAATCCTTGAGAAAAATGTTGGGATTGATCCCAGAGGCATTGGGATTGCGCTGCCCTTTGCCAAGGAGTCAGCCTGTTAGAATGATCTCCTTAGGTAGACACAAAATGCTGGGTTAAAGGGCCTGTCCCACTTGGACGACGAGTTTAGAAGACCTTAAACGAGTTGAAAAAAATGTCAGGGTCTTGTTGACTCGCCTAAAGACCTCCTACGACTATGTCTACAACCTCCTTTGACCCCCCCTCGACCTCAGTCTTCTGCACCTAAAACCAACTACAACTAGCTACGAGCGAAAATGATCACATGATAAAATGATGTCATGTTTGCATTTTATTTCTCAGGCCAGTTACCGACCTACGACTAATTACGAATATCTACGACTATCACTACGACCTACCTACGAGTAAA
Source organism: Leucoraja erinaceus (assembly GCF_028641065.1). NCBI lineage: Eukaryota > Metazoa > Chordata > Chondrichthyes > Rajiformes > Rajidae > Leucoraja > Leucoraja erinaceus. The sequence continues at coordinate 20,441,620 of NC_073406.1, read as the reverse complement.
AAGTGTCAATTTTTTCCATGCCGACCTTTTTTTTTGCTCGTGGACTTTTTTTATCAGGCTGGAAAAAACGCCGCGACCTACTTGAGGGCACGAGTACGTGGAGACCACTCACGAGCATGAGGAAGAGTGACATACGACCTCCTACGACCTCCTACGACCTCGTGGCGACCATGCTGCGAGTATAAGTCAAGGGTAAACTTTTATGTCCAATTAGGTCATAAAAGTGGGACAGGGACTTAATTCACCGGGACAGGCAGCATTTATGGATAGAAGAAATAGGTGATGTTTCACGTCAAGACCCTTTTTCTGGCTCTCGACCTGAAACGTCTCGACCCGAAACGTCACCCATTCCTTCTCTCCAGAAGTGCTGCCTGACCCTCTGAGTTACTCCAGCATTTTGTGTCTACCTTCGACTTAAACCAGCATCTGCAGTTCCTTCTTACGCAGAATGATCTCCTTGAGCTTCTAGCTTTCCGGATCAGAGGGTGTATCAGCTCAGGCCAGCAGATGGTGCTGTTGAAACAGAAATGAATGCTCACACACGTGAAATGAAATTAGACATGGTCTGGCTCACGTGGGTGTATCCGATATATCTGAAAAGAAAGGGAAGGGAAATTCTTTTAGTGTGCACCCTTTATCACCGTGAACTGTTCACCTGCGTTTCCATGTGGAGTTTTGACCTGCACAGTTATTTTAGAAACATAGAAAATAGGTGCAGGAGGAGGCCACTCGGCCCTTCGAGCCAGTACCGCCATTCATTGTGATCATGGCTGATCGTCCCCAATCAATAACTGTGCCTGCCTTCTCCCCATGTCCCTTGATTCCACCAGCCCCTAGAGCGCTCTCTAACTCTCTCTTAAATCCATCCAGTGATTTGGCCTCCACTGCCCTCTGTGACAGGGAATTCCACAAATTCACAACTTTTTTCTCCCCTCAGTCTTAAATGGCCTCCCCTTTATTCTAAGATAGTGGCCCTGGTTCTGGACTCGCCCAACATTTGGGAGCATTTAATCCTTGTTGAACGACAAATGTTGCTGAGCCAGTGACAGAGAGTTTGGAACACCGACCCTGGTCTCTGGAGGCTGGTTTGTCATATAATCATAGAGCACAAAAACAGGTCCTTCGGCCCATCTCATCCATGCTTTCCACACTAGTCCCATTTGCCCACGTTTGGCTCATAAACGTTTCCTATCCATGTAGTTTAGTTTAGTTTAGAGATACAGTGGTGGAAACAGGCCCTTCGGCCCAACGGGTCCGCACCAACCATTATTCGCCCCATACACTAGTTCTATCCAACACACTCGGGACAATTTACAGAAGCCAATTAACCTACCAACCTGTACGTCTTTGGAATGTGGGAGAAAATGGAGAACTTGGAGAAATGGAGCACTCGGAGAAAGCCCATGTGGTCACAGGGAGAACGTGCAAACTCCATACAGACAGCATTTCACGTTTCAGAGAAAGTCAACATGCTGTTTTCCTTCATAATTGCTAACCCTCTCTGCAAGCTCTCATTTTCCAAAATTCCATATATTTTAAAATGGTTCCCGTGAACTAATGCAACCATATTTTTTAAAGAAGGTGGGAGAGAGAAAATGGTGAACTGTAAACCGAAGAAGGGTCTCGAGCCGAAACGTCACCCATTCCTTCTCTCCAGAGAAGCTGCCTGCCCCGCTGGGTTACTCCAGCCTTTTGTATTTTTTTCGAACTATAGACCAGCTAGCCTGGCTTCCTAGTGGGTAGGGAAAATGCTGGAATCTATAATTAAGAATTCATAAAAGGATATTTGGAAAATCACACTTGGATTGAGCAGAACCAAAGTGGATATATGAAAGGGAGATTGTGTCTTCTGGTGACTACAGATTGCTTTTAACTTCTCTCTGAAATGAGATCAAGCAATGAACAAAGAACATTTGTCTTGCCATCCATCGCTGCACTCTGGGACTGAATGAATGCTGGCTGTTGTGGAACAGCTACTATTTACAAGGGCTTCCCACCAACATCTGTTCCCTCTCCTCACACTGACGCAGATGGTAGAGCTGCTGCCTCACAGCGCCAGAGATCCAGGGTTCGATCCTGGAATTCACTATGACCTCGGGTGCTGTTAGGGTTAGGGTAGGGAGTTTGAACGATATTATAAACGGAGGCGCCAAAACAGCGGCGCCAAAACGGCAGTGCCGAAAAGTACCCGACCCCTGTGGACGGATAAGATAGTGGGTGGGTTTCCTTCGAGTGCTCCAGTTTTCTCCCACGTCCCAAAGATGCAGGCAGCAGATCGATAACAGAATCGGATGCAAACTGTGTTAGAGAGGGTTGCAGGTGACAGCTGGGAACTAATGAACTAACTCCCCCACCTTGAAGAAATCTCAGTATTTAAGTTTACTTTAGTTTAGTTTATTGTCACGTGTACCGAGGTACAGTGAAAAGCTTTTTTGTTGCGTGCTAACCAGTCAGCAGAAAGACTATACATGATTAAAATCGATCCATCTGCAGCGTACAGCTATATGATTAAGGGAATAATGTTTAGTGCAAAACAAAGACCAGTAAAGTCTGATTAAAAACAGTCTGAGCGTCTTTAATGAGGTAGATGGTAGCTCAGGACTGCTCTCTAGTTGTTGATAGGTTGTTTCAGTTGCCTGAGAACAGGGGGGAAGAATGTGTCACGAATCTGGGGGTGTGCGTTTTCACACTTCTGTACCTCCTGCCTGTCAGGAGAGGGGTAAAGAGGGAGTGACCATGGTGAAACTGGCCCTTGATTATGCTGCTGGCCTTGCCGAGGCAGCGTTATGTGTAAATGCAGTCAATGGAAGGGAGGTTGGTTTGTGTGATGGTCTGGGTCGTATACGCAATTCTCCGCTGTTACTCGCAGCGTTGGATGGAGCTGTTCCCAGACTATGCTGTGATGCATCCCGATAAAATGCTTTTCAAGACACATCTGCAAAGTTGGTGAGAATCGTTGGCGACATGCCGAGCTTCCTAAGCCTTTTAAGGAAGTCTATAGGTGGTGACACAATGACCGATACACCAACGCTTGTTGCGTTAGTTTGTGGAAGACTTGCTGGGGTTTTGAAACTAGTGACTGGTAACATCTTAAACCGAGTTGAAAGGTCCACATTGAAATATGCAGCACATGAACAGGCCATTCGATCCATAATGCATGTGCCGACACAATGCCAAGTTAAACTCATCTTCTTTGTCTGCACATAATCCATAGCCCTCCATTGCCTGCAAATCCACGTGCCGATCTAAAAGCCTAAATGCATCACAGCTGGGGTGGCACGGTGGCGCAGCGGTAGAGTTCAGAGTGCCAGAGACCCGGGTTCGATTCTGACTACGGGTGCTGTCTGTACGGAGTTTGTATGTTCTCCCCGTGACCATGTGGGATTTTGTCCAGGTGCTCCATTTGTAGGTTAATTGGCTTCGGTAAAATTGTACATTGTTCCTAGCGTATCATGTCCTAGTGTGTAGGATAGTGTGTAGGATAGTGTGTAGGATAGTGTGTAGGATAGTGTGTAGGATAGTGTGTAGGATAGTGTGTAGGATAGGATCACTGGCCTGTCTCCGCACTGTATCTGTATATCTAAAGCCACTGACATATCTGCCTCCACCACCCCTTTCCAGACACCCAGCACTTTCTGCGTAAAATATATCACCCCACCCATCTCCTTTAAACTTTGCCCCTCTCTTCTTAAAGCTATGCCCTCTTGTATTTGACATTTCCATCTTGGGACAAAGGTTCTTATAGACTCAGCCTCCGACGCTCCAGAGAAAGTTGTCCAAGTTCTCCCAGCAGCTAATACCCTCTGATCCAGGCAACATTCTGGCAATGTGCTCTGCACCCTTTCTAAAGTCTCCACAATCTTTCTGCAATGGGGCGACAAGAACGACATGCAACACTCCAATGCAGCCTAACCAAAGTTGCAAAACTGCAAAATGACTTGCTGACTCAATGCCCTGACCGATAAAGGCAAGTGGGCCATACGCCTTCTTTACCACTCTATTCTACATCATAAACCAGGCTGTTACGTATTTGACCCTCTCAATCTGAAGAAGGGTCTTGACCCACAATGTCACCTATTCCGTTTCTCTAGAGATGCTGTCTGACACGCTGAGGTACTCCAGCTTTTTGTATCTATATTAGGCATGTGGCCTCTGTCTTGGACAGTAACTTATGACGGACTTGTTTCCTGTGCACTAGTTTCTCAATGTGCATTTCCCTGTGTAGCAAGGAACTGCACATGCTGGTTTAAACAGAAGATAGACACAAAAAGCTGGAGTAACTCAGCGAGACAGGCATCATCTCTGGAGAGAAGGAATGGGTGACGTTTCGGGTCTTCATCAGACTAGTCTCTTAGCTGTTTGTTGGGCGAAAATGAGAAGCTAGTGCGACTTGGGTGGGGGAGGGATAGAGAGAGAGGGAATGCCGGGGCTACCTGAAGTGAGAGAATGTGCTCAATATTCATACCACTGGGCTGTAAACTGCCCAAGCAAAATATGAGATGCTGTTCCTCCAATTTGTGTTTAGCCTCACTCCAACAATGGAGGAGACCTAGGCCAGAAAGATCTGTGTGGGAATGGGAAGGAGAATTAAAATGTTTACCAACCGGGATATCAGGTTCAAGTGGGCTGAGTGAAGGTGTTCCGTGAAACGATCGCCCAGTCTACGTTTGGTCTCGCCGATGTAGAAGAGTCCACATCTTGAACAACGCATACAGTAGATGAGGTTGGAGGAAGTGCAAGTGAACCTCTGCCTTACCTGAAAGGACTGTGGAGGTCCCTGGACAGAGTCGAGGGAGGAGGTATAGCGGCTGGTGTTGCATCTTCTGCGGTTGCAGGGTAAGGTACCTGGGGAGGGGGTTTGGGTGGGTATCTTTAAAGTCCATAGTCCTGTTCTGCAGTGGCAGGGCTTGCCTTGAAGGTCCTGTTCCGGTTGTTTAAATGGGCCACTGCCTTCCATCATCAATCTCACTGTGATGGATCCCTAGTGGAAGCACAGCTGTGATGTGTGGCCACACACTCTGTTGCTCCAGCAACAACTTTTGTCAAAGTTCCACATTGGTGAACTGCAGTTAAAGCAAAGGTCACGATGTCCAACCTGGAATCCCCTCCACAAGTACACTCCAAAAGCTGGGCGGTTGGTGTCGAGGGTAGTTTTCTTCCTTCATTCCCCAGAGGACTTAGTTGTAGAGATACAACGTGGAAATAGGCTGGACAGACACAAAGCGCTGGAGGAACTCAGCGGGTCATGCGGCATGTCTGGAGAAAAAGGATGGGTGATGTTTCAAGTCGGAACTCTTCTTCAGTCTGAAGAAGGATTCCGACCCAAAGTGTCACCCATCCGTTTTCTCCTGAATGCTGCCTGACCCGCTGAGTTACTCCAGCACTTTGTGTCTATCTTCGATATAAACCAGCATCTGCAGTTCCTTCCTACCCACCTTGTGGACAGGACCTGGGTCCAGATTAGGGGCCAAGAGTGCGGATAGTACCAGTGTCTGGAGAGTGGGACAGACGTGGTGATGGTACCAGGGTGCGGAGGGGGTTGTGCTCTAACGCTCCCTGCTTGTGGCCCCCCTAGTGTGTAGGATGGAACTAGTGTGCCGGTGATCGCTGGTTGGCATGGACTCAGTGGACTTTTCCAGGCTGTATTTCTAAACTAAACTCAACCAAAACATAGATTGACAGGCACAAAATGCTGGAGTGACTCAGCGGGACAGACAGCATCTCTGGAGAGAAGGAATGAGTGACGTTTCAGGTCGAGACCCTTCTTCAGACTGATGTCATGGGAGTGGGTGGTGCATAGATTTAAACCAGCATCTGCAGTTACTTTCCACATAGATTGATCGGTTATTGACTAGCAAGTGTGTCAAAGATTACGGTGAGAAGGCAGGAAAATTGCCTCAAGAAGGAATAATAGATCAGTTTATGATTGAATGGTGGGTTAGACTCAATGGGCTGAATGGCCACTTCTGCTCCTATGTCTTATGGCCTTTATATCACGTCATTTTGTAAATCAGCATCTGCAGTTCCCTGTGGTTTTTCAAGTACTGAATGTGTTTGCAGACAGAGCGGCATTGTATCAGATGTGGCTGGGTTTAGACCAAGGCCTGAGAGTTACATTTCCTGGGGAACATGAATATCGGAACTTGTGACCCAGACTTGTTTGGGTGTGAACCTGCAGTGCTGAACAGCTGAAGCTTACCGCTTCCTACAGACACTGTTCTCAGGCCGCTGGGCAGAGTCCAGACCACTTCCTCCACAGAGTGAGTGAGATGGAACTGCAGATGCTGGTTTAAACCGAAGATAGACACAAGAAGCTGGAGTAACTCAGCGGGACAGGGGACAGGCAGCATCTCTGGAGAGAAGGAATGGGTGACGTTTCGGATTGAGACCCTTCTTCAGTCTGAAAGACACGAAAGAGACACTGGTAGAAAGGAGAAAATAATTATGCCCGCTTGTTTTTTATGAATGAAAAGACTGAAGAAGGGTCTCGACCCGAAACGTCACCCATTCCTTCTCTCCAGATATGCTGCCTGTCCCACTGAGTTACTCCAGCATTTTGTGTCTATCTTCATTTTAAACAAGCATCTGCAGTTCCTTCCAACACATTTCGTTCTGTTTAATGTCCCGGATTCCAGCATCTACAATCTCTGGTATTTTAATAAATCACTAGTTTCAAATCCCTCCGTACATTGCCTCAGTCGTCATGGAGACACACACCACAGGTCCCATAGCCCAGTGTCAGTGGGTAAGCATCCACCTGTGGCGCCACCCGGTGGTTAGGCCACAGGTATTCGAACCCTTGGCAGTCGGGGGGGGGGGGGGGGGGGGGTAGGGTCACGTGACTGAGTAATGGCGGGAAGCAGTTGTCAGCAAAGATCCTATAGCGAGCAAGATGGTCCACTCGACAAAAATGACGTAGTACGGTCATGGGCAGATTCATGGGTAATTTAAGGCCCCATTTCCGTAACCGGCTTCCGTCTCCGCACCAAAGATCCCACAGGATAATAGTGCGGAGACGGAAGCCGGTTACGGAAACATCCTCGTAAAAATAAAAGTTATTTGGTAAAAATCTTCTCCTCATTTTCAGAATTTTAACTTATCAACACAAACTGTTCCCCCGCAACGTTGATTACACTGCGAGTCGGGTCGGGTTGGGTCCGGTTACGGAAATGGATGAAAAAAAGGCCCACGTTCCGCTCCGTTGCATACTACACGTCAGCCCATTGCATTTAGCAGGAGTGGTCTATCTTGCTCCGCTATAGGATCTTTGGGTGTCAGCCATCCCCCCATTCTTGTGTGTGTTGATCTCTTTACCTGAGCAATAAGGTTCTCTTTGTTTTCACCACGCGTGGCTTGTTTATTCTCCCGCCATATATCCATGTTAATCCTAATTTTCCACAATCAGACCCCTGGTGATCTATGTGGTTCAGGTTGGATCGAAGGGCCTGTTTCTAAGCTGTATACCTCTAGGACTCACAGTAATCATCTATATACTGCTTAAATCCTGTGGTATATCTTCTCGACCATTACCTCTGGACTTCAAAATGCTCCACCATAAACAGCCAAACCATCAGCAACTAAAACCCTAACCCTAAATTCCTTTCCTAAACCTTCCTTTTAGAAATCTCCTAAAAAAGATACTCCTTCGATGAACCTTTGCTCTTCTATCACAATATCTCACGCCCAATATCTCAGGCACTTTTTACTTAAAGACGCAAGGAATTTCAGACTTCCGTCTGAAGAGGGGTCTCGACCCAAAACGTCACCTATTCCCTTTCTCCCAAACTGCTGCCTGACCCATTTTGTGTCTAACTTCAGATGTTGCTTTCATGACTAGAATACAACATGCTGGAGTAACTGAGCAGGTCAGACGGCATCTGTGGAGGGGATGAGTTTGAAGAAGGGTCCGTTCCCTTCAAAGATGTCGCCTGACCCTCTGAGTTCCTCCAGCACTTTGTATTTTGCCCGACTTCTTAGTTTGGTAATACTTCAGTGAAGCACTTAGGGATTTTGTTTTATATATAATAAAAGACACAAAATGCTGGAGTAACACATCGGGTCAGGCAACGACTCTGGAAAACATGAATAAGCAATGTTTCGGGTCGGGACAGTTCTTCAGACTGATTGTGGTGATGGGGGGAAAGAAAGGGCTGGAAGAGTGGTGAGGGCTAGACAAAGTCTGGCAAGTGATAGCTGGATAGACACAAAGGTGAATAGTAACTCAGCGTGTCAGTCTGAAGAACGGTCACGACCGGAAACGTCACCTATCCTTTGTCTCCAGAGATGCTGCCTCACCCGCTGAGATACTCCAGCACTTTGAAGGTAGACAAAAATGCTGGAGAAACTCAGCAGGTGAGGCAGCATCTATGGAGTGAAGGAATAGGTGACGTTTTGGGTCGAGACCCTTCTTCAGACTGACCCTCTGAGTTACTATTCACCTCATTCAGTCTCAAGAAGGGTCTCGACCCGAAACGTCAGCTATTCCTTTGCTCCATAGATGCTGTCTCACCCGCTGAGTTTCTCCAGCATTTTTGTCTACCTTTGAATTTTCCAGCATCTGCAGTTCTTTCTTAAACTACTCTAGCACTTTGCGTCGATTGTTGGTGTAAACCAGCACCTGCAGTTCCTGGTTTCTACAAGTGATAGGTGGATACAGGTAGGGATAGATTGATTCCCAACCTGAAACGCCACCTACACATGTTCGCCAGAGATGCTGCCTGACCTGCTGAGTTACTCCAGCACTTTGTGTCTTTTTCGTAAACCAGCATCTGCAGTTCCTTGTGTGTCGATGTTTTTGTTATATTAAAGATGCCACAGAAATGTTATTTTGTTAATATAACGTACGCATGCAACTCACATTCTTGAGCAATGGGCCCAGATTATCCGGTAATTATAAATTGGAGGCAAATACACATCCAGACGTTCTTTACCACAGTCAGTTATCATCATTTGCACAATAAATAATTTGTTCTGATTTAACTGGTGGGAGTTTTCCTATTCCCACTCCGTGCCAAAGACACAATAGATTGAAGGCTGTAAATATGACAGGAAACAAGTCTGTTGTTCACCTGTGGGATATATACCCAGATTTAACAGAAGTCCTCATTGTCCTGCCTTTTACGGAAATGCTTTCAAATTTTGTTGGTTAAGATCCCTCATGTGAAGTGGCTGTGAATTAAAAGTCGAGAAGTGACTGCGTTAAACATTGACGAGAGATACTACACACAGACTTCTAAGTAACAAGCTCACGAGTGCCTGTGCGGACATATCCTGCCCTCGGCTTGGATCGAGTGGATGTACAGAGGTTGTTTCCACTAGTGGGAGAGTCTAAGACTAGAGGTCACAGCCTCAGAATTAAAGGATGTTATTTTAGGAGATGAGGAGGAATTTCTTTAGTCAGAAGGTGGTGAATCTGTGCAATTCATTGCCACAGAGGCCTTGGAGGCCAGGTCAGTGGATATATTTAAGGCAGAGATAGAGAGATTCTTGATTAGTACGAGTGTCAGGGGTTATGGGGAGGAGAATGGGGTAAGGAGGGAGAGATAAATCAGCCGTGAATGAATGGCGGAGTAGACGATGGGCCGAATGGCCTAATTCTGCTCCTATCACATGATCTTATGATCGTATGATCAATAAATCCTCAAGACAATTAATTAATTTTGAAGAGCAGTCACTATTGTAATGTAGCAAGTGTGAGTCACACATGTACCAAACGGTCTTAATTGCAACCGCAAACGTTTTCAACTAAAAGGCAGAGAGTACAATTCAACATTAGCCATTGGCATCGGAGATGTGAGACCATATTGCTTGCAGACACAAGGAACTGCAGATGCAGGGTTACAACTTAAGACATAAATTAACTCAGAGGATTAGGCAACATCTCTGGAGAAGGGGAATAGGTATACATTGATGGCACTGACGTAGAGTTGGTTGAAAGCCTCAAGTTCCTAGGTGTATATATCACCACCAAATTGTCCTGGACCACCCATATCGAAGCACTACAACACCTGAGATCAGGTAGATGCACACAGTCTCTTGCCCAGAGTGGGGGAATCGAGGACCAGAGGACATAGGTTTAAGGTGAAGGGGAGAAGATTGAATAGGGATCTGGGGGGGGTCACTTCTTCACACAAAGGGTGGTGGGCATAGTTTAGTTTTTAGTTTAGAGATACAGTGCGGACACAGGCCCTAAGGCCCACCGAGTCCACACTGACCAGCGATCCCTGCACATTAACACAAGACTACACACACTAGGGACAATCTACACCTATACCAAGTATATTCAAACACAACCTGCGTACCTGTACATCTTTGGAGTGTGGGAGGAAACCAAAGATCTCAGAGAAAATCCACGCGGTCACGGGGAGAACGTACAAACACAGTACAGACAGCACCCGTAGTCGATATCGAACCCGGGTCCCTGTAAGGCAGCAACTCTACCGCTGCGCCACCGTGCCACCCATATGGAACAAGCTGCCAGAGGAGGTAGTTGAGGCTGGGACTATCCCAACATTTACATGGATAGGACAGATTTGAGGGATATGGACCAAAAGCAGGCAGGTGGGACTAGTGTGGCTGGGATGTTGTCTGGTGTGGATAAGTTGGGCCAATGGGCCTGCTTCCACACTGTATCAGTCTATGACCTCTACTTCCATAGAGGGTTTAGGTAGTTCGGCAAGTCCACAACAACTCTCACCAACCTCTACAGATGCTCCCTAGAAAGCACTTTATCAGGATGCATCACAGCTTGGTTTGGGAACATTAGAGGCCGCAAGGGCATTCTGGACACAGCCCAGACCATCAGCAAACCAACCTCCCTTCCATTGTCTCCATCTAGACTTCATGTTGCCTTGGCAAGGCCAGCAGCATAATCAAGGACCAGTCTCACCCTCATTACTCCCTCTCCTCCCCTCTCCCATCAGGCAAGAGGTACAGAAGTGTGAAAACGTACACCTCCAGATTCAGGGGCTGTTTCTTCCCAGCTGTTGTCAGGCAACCGAAACATCCTATCACCAGGTAGAGAGCAAACCTGATCTACCATCTACCTCATTGGAGACCCTTGGACTATTTTTAATCGGACTTAACTGGACTTTACTTTGCACTAAATATTATTTCCTTTATCCTGTGTCTGTGCAATGTGGTCGTCTTGATTGTAAACATGTGTAGTCTTTCGCTGACCAGATAACACGCAGTGTAAATAGTGTGACAATAAACCAAATTAAACTAAACTAACCTAAACTAAACTAAACGCTGAGGTTTCAGGTCTGTCTGAAGAATGGCCCCACCCAGTGTTAATTCTATTTGAGTTAGATTTAGCTCTCCGGGCTAATGGAGTCAAGGGTTATGGGGGAAAAGTAGTAACGGGGTATTGATATTGTATGATCAGCCATGATCATATTGAATGGCGGTGCTGGCTCGAAGGGCCAAATGGCCTTATCCTGCACATTTTCTATGTTTCTATGAACCATCCTGACACTTACCCATGAGTGTGTCTCCGAGACTCGTTTATCCTTTGCCAGTGGTCTTATTTGAATGGAACTGCTTTTTTAGAATAAGCACGCTATAAGCTTCACCATTCAGACCATAACTCAACTGAAGCCTGACAAATAGGCTTACTATTATTAATAGGGTTTTGACGAATAACAACATTTAAAAGACAAAGACATTTGGACAGGCCCAGGGATAGGAAAGGTCTGGAGGTATGCAGGGAAAAAAGCAGGTAAATGGGGCTAACTTAAATGGGGCATTTTGGTCGAGAAGGGCCGAAGGGCCTGCTTCTTTGCTGCCTGACTTCATGAATGGGGAGGGGTAGAAACAAGGAACTGCAGGTGCTGGTTAAAATAAAAAACGACACGAGGTGCTGGCGTATCTCGACGGGTCAGGCAGCATCTCGGGAGAACATGGATAGGTGATGATTCAGGTCGAGACCCTTCTTCAAACTGTGTGACGGGGATGGGCGGAACAGAAAAGCTCACATTTTCCACATTATCCTCCATCATCTACAACCGCTTACCCCTTCAGTCAACCTACCTCTATCCCCCAGCTGGCCCCTGGGGCCCGTCTCACCACCCAAGAGCCTCTCTCTATCATCAGCAAGTTTGGTGGCAGTGCTGCCATTAAAGTGGACCAGTGGCAGGTGAGGCTCCAGCACTGATCCTGTGGTACCCATATGGTCATGAATGCCAGTCCAAAGAGGATGGTCAACTCTTGCTGTGGTGAACCATGTTCATGTAGAGATTGCCTTGGGATGTCTTTAGTTCAGTCTTTAATTCAGAGACACAGTGTGGAAACAGACCCTTCGGCCCAGCGAGCCCACACTGACCAATGATCACCCGTACGCTAGTTCTATCCTACACGCGCTGGGGACAATTTACAGAAGCCAATTAACCTACTAACCCACACGTGTGGCTGAGTGTGTGGGGGGGGGGGGGGGGGGGGGGGGGGGAAACCGGAGCACCCGGGGAAAACCCACGCGGTCACGGGGAGAACATGCAAAAACTCAGTACAGAAGTCAGGAACGAGCCTGGGGTCTGTGCAGCTGTGAAGGCAGCAACTACCACTGCGCTACTGTGCCGACCCACTGCGCCTCTCACAGTTTAGTACCCACAGCTTATGGGAACAGAACAGGCAATGAAATTCGATGCATGCCTCATGTACAGCCCCTTCTCAACTACTTAAAGTCTATAAAATCCACATAGTGGAAAAAAAACACTCTGCTCCTTTCTCGACTGCCGGGGTGGTTTAACGTTTAAGTTGCAGGTGTCGGGCAATCGTTAAACCACGGCAGAGTTCATTATCCAGAGAGCAGTAGATCGTCCTGTTTTATGTCTTTGGAGTACATGGAACCCTGTCCAGGATCGGCCGACAAAACATTTCCTTCCTCGATAAAAAAAAAAAGCCTCCCGTTGGTGAGCAGCACTAATGCAAAGCACATGGTCGCAATAATAAAGCGCGCAGGAATCGCAGCTGAGCATCTGAATTGCTGGCTCGGAGTCTGACCAGGAATGCAATCACTGAGAGACCATTTCTTTTCGAAGCAGAGAATGCTGGAGTTTGTTTTTTTTTGTTTTTTTTGTTTGACTCTTCGCCCTCGGAAGTGCAAACAAAACCCCCCTTTATGTTTACATACATATCTACGATGGAGTCCCACACAAAGCAAGAGAAACAGAAAGATGATTAAGCTGGGTGATGATGTTGGCTGTTGTGGACCCCCAGTGGGAGCGTTTGTTAACAGCGATGGCTGACTCCGCTGCGAGCAACATTCCAGAGGAATGGCTCAGATACTTGGCGTTGGCCGACATGTTCAGCTCAGAATGTTGGATCGAGAGGTTTAATAGCACCGAGGCCAAGGCAGAAAAGCACTGAAGAAGCCTCGCTATTTTGGAACTGTTTTTTTAGCACCGGAGTGAGATTTGCAATGGCTGTGCTTCAAGGCCGGGCTGAGGACATAAACACCACTGGAGCAATCAACCGCAGTGCTTGGTGTATCTCCCCAGCCACAGCTGCGGTGATCCTGGGCTGTAGCCTGGCCGTGGGAGTGCGTGGAAAATTGAGTGAAAAGATATCGGGTTTGTAGAGTGTAACGCTGCGCTCAGCAAGGGAGGCCGCATGGCTTTGTCCTCTGGCAGAGTGGACCCAGGCTGCCCATTCTCTGGAGTTTCTGTAGCGTGCAGGGCTGGAATACCATCCAAACAAAGCCACATTACATAACAGCTTCTCTCTTACTCTCCCCTGCACAGTTAACTACAATCGAAATAACACACAGACGTAATTACCACCGGGAACAGATGCTGGGCCACCGTCAGAGGAACCCAGGACAGGGGGAGTTTCTTTCCACTCATACAGTTATTGGGAGACAATTGAGCTCACTGGTGCTAATTGACATCCTGTTGAATTAATTATCAGCACTGGGACTTTGTTGTGGGCATGCTTTATAGTGGTTAAGGAACTGGTCTAACATCCTGAAGTTTGGTCTTCTGATGTAGAGCAGCTGGGGCAACACAGTGGTGCAGCGGTAGAGTTGCTGCCTCACAGCGCCAGAGATCCCGGTTCGATCCTGACTAGGTGAGTCTGTGCCAGCTCTATCCTACACACACTAGGGACATCCTGTGCTGGTAACTGTGGATATTTGCTTTTTAAAAAAACCCATCTAGTGTTTTTAATCTCACATTCTTCAGAAAAGGAAAGCGGTGTAAATTACAAACTGCTGGAGGAACTCAGTGGGTCAAGCAGCATACTTTCCAGAGAGAGCTAGAGAGGGCTCTTAAAGATAGCGGAGTCAGGGGATATGGGGAGAAGGCAGGAACGGGGTACTGATTGGGGATGATCAACCATGATCATGTTGGACGACGGTGCTGGCTCGAAGGGCCGAATGGCCTACTCCTGCACCTATTGCCTATTTGTGGGTGGAAATGGACAGATGGTGGTTTCAGGTCGGGATCCTTCTTCTGACTGAAGGAGTAGATGGTAGAGAGAGGTGAGGGGAAGGGGTAGGAGCACAAACTAGACAAATTAACAAATGATGGATTGGTCGATGAGCCAGGTGGGGGAGAGAAGGATGGAGGTGGTAACCTAATGCAGGTGATAAGTGGAGAACACAAAATGGTGGGATCTGATAAAGATGGAAGATGGGGGGGGTGAAACGGTGAACCCGAGGGTGGGATGGTGCGAGGAAGGGAATGGGAGGAGAATGGGAATCTGCTGTAGGGAAGGGGTGAGAGATGAGCAAATGGGGGAGGTGGAGGAGGGGAAAGGAACTGGGTGATGGGGGCGAGAGGAGTGGGGGGGGAGCTGGGTAGGGGTGGGGGGGCTGGGTAGATGAGAATGAGAAAGGTTGTTTATCACAAAATGGAGAGAATTCAATGCTTGTGCCCATGGATTTCAGGCTGTCCAAGCAGAACATGTGGTGCTGTGTGTGAGCTCCTCTGACAGTGGATGAGGCCAAGGACAAACGGGTCGGGATGGGAATAGGAAGAGAAATTAAAATGGCCAGCACCTGGGAGCTCCAGCAAGTCCAGGCAATCGGAAAGCAAGGTGACCGGCATCATATGACAAATGGCATATGGCATGTGTCATATGATATACAACACATGGCATATGTAATTCAACATATGACACAGAACATACAACATGGAGTATAGAACATAGTTCAGAGAACAGGAAGCCTAGAACCATGCTGCACAAGAACAGGCCCTTAAGCCCAGCGGCCATGCACACAATTATGCCATTGAACTAATCTTCTCTGCCTGCATGTGATCTATATCCCTCCATTTCCTGCATATCCATTTCTCTATCCAGAAGTTTATTTAATGCCACTATCGTATCTGCGTCCTCGACTACCACCACCACCCCTGGCAGTGCGGTCCAGGCACACACCACTCTCTGTGGGGAAAAAAAGCTTCTCCCGCACATCTCCTTTAAGCTTTGCTCCTCTCACCTTAAAGCTGTGGCCTGGGGGAATGGTTCTTACTGTCAAGCCTCATTGCCCAGCCTGTCCCAAATGTGACTCTGGACCAGAGATGGTGAAATGCTGCACAGGTCCAACAGTGCGTGAGATGCCTGATGTTCTGGCTGAATACAAAAAAAACTAGAAGATTCCATCTTGTGTGGGACATCCCAGCCTAAGGTTCTTAGAGTCATAGAGCCATCTACAGCATGGAAACAGGCCCTTCGGCCCAACCTACCCATGCCAACCAAAGATGCCCCATCAACACTAGTCCCACGTATGCATTTGACCCATATCCCTCTACACCTTTCCTACCCATCTACCTATCCAAATGTCTTTGAAATGTTGTTTTTGTACCTGCCTCAACTATCTCCTCTGGCAGCTCGTTTCACATACCCACCATCTTCTGCTGCTGGACACTGGGGGGCAGAATCTAGTGGGGGCACCCCTCGAACAAGGGAAGGGACTTCACCCCCAGCGGGCCACATGGGTGGCAAGGGTGCTTTGTCTGAAGATCGGTGTAAAGTATGACACCGCAGAGTACGACACTATTGAAAGTGCAGATACTGGGGATGTACGAAGAGTTTTTGCAAAGTTTTTGCTTTCTATGTATTTTTTATTCTGAATAAAATTAAAATTTTGAAAATAAAATTCTTGTCCTTCGAGATCCGCTGATGGCAGCAGCGGCCCCGGGAGTCAGCATCCTCGTGCAGGGTGGATGGAAAATGCCAGTGTATCAGGACCATGATCCCTGCATGTTTTAGGTTGCAAAATGTTGTGTGTCATGATTGACACATCAGTGTTGAAGGTTTGGGGATTTGCTCAGAGTTCATTTTCCCTGAATCAATAGGCAGATTAGCGCTGTACTGCCAGCCAAACAACACTGACTCACCCAACAACTGATTCGGGTTCATCCCCTGCCATTCAATGGAAATTTCCTTTTCCACAACTAAAATGATTTTCAATCCAACGAGTTACCAAGTCCAGCAAATGTAAAAGGGGAAGACTTGATAGAAGAATGTACAATTATGAGAAGCATAGATAAGGTAGACACTCAGAACCTTTTTCGTCAGGGTGGAAATGTCAAAGACTAGTAGGCATATCTTTAAGGTGAGATGTACGGGGCAGGCTTTTTACACAGAGTGGTGGGTGACTGCAACATACTGCCTGGGTGGTGGTGGAGGCAGATATGATAGTGGTGTGTAAGAGGCTTTTGGATGGGCACATGGATAAGCAGGGAACGAAGGGATATGGATCATGCGCAGGCAGTCTTGGCATCATGTTCGTTCCAGACATTGTGGGCTGTTCCTGTGCTGGACTCTTCAGCTTTGTATTCAATGAGTGTATTTAAGAATTAATTAGCTGGTTATGGGGAAAGAAAGGAAGACAATAGAACCTCTTTAGATTGGGAGCATTGACACTGTAAGAGTCTACATATCCAGAAAAGATAGGAGAGATTGAATGGGTAACGTTTTGGGTCGAGACCCTTCTTCAGACTCATTAGGGATAAGGGAAACGAGAGATATAGATGATGATGTAGAGAGATAAAGAACAATGAATGAAAGATATGGAAAAAAGTAAAGATGATAAAGGAAACGGTCCATTGTTAGCTGTTTGTTGGGTGAAAACGAGAAGCTGGTGTGACTTGGGTGGGGGAGGGATAGAGAGAGAGGGAATGCCGGGGATACCTGAAGTGAGAGAAATCAATATTCACACCACTGGGGTGTAAGCTGCCCAAGCGAAATATGAGGTGCTGTTCCATCAATTTGCGTTTGGCCTCACTCTGACAATGAAGGAGAACTAGGACAGAAGGGTCATTGTTGGAATGGGAAGGAGAATTAAAGTGCTTTGCGGGTTGCGTGCTATCACTTGTGGGGAAGAGGCCAGCATGATAAGATGGTCACCAAGAAACCGGTAGCAAATTCGAAAGGAAATTCTTTGCACAAAGGCTGGTGATGATGTGGAACTCAATCCCTCAGGGAACGGCTGAGGTGTAGGGAGTGGATGTGAAAGTGGGATCTGATAGAATCCGTGTGATCGATGGTCGGCGTGGACTCCATGCTGTCTCTCTACATTAGATAGATAATGCTGAAAAGGCGCTATAGAAATGCAAATCTTGTCTTTTCCAGCAAGATGACATCTAACGCATCCTTTTTGAGAAATAGCAATGAGATTAACTTGATGATTTCTAAACAATGAATGTTAATTTTAAAGTAAACACACAAAGTGCAGAATAACTCAGTGGGCCAAACAGCAACTGTGGATGGAATGTTTAAGAAAGAACTGCAGATCCTGGAAAATTCAAATGTAGACAAAAATGCTGGAGAAACTCAGCAGATAAGGCAGCATCTATGGGGCGAAGGAATAGGTGACGTTTCAGGTCGAGACCCTTCTTCGGACCGATGAGGAGGTGGGGTGGGAAGAAGAAAGGAAGAGGCGTAGACAGTGGGCTGTGGGAGAGCTGGGAAGGGGAGGGGAAGGAGGGAGAAAGCAAGGACTACCTGAAATTGGAGAATCAATGTTCATACCACTGGGGTGTAAACTACCCAAGCGAAATATGAGGTGCTGCTCCTCCAATTTGCGGTGGAACTCACTCTGGCCATGGAGGAGGCCCATGACAGAAAGGTCGGATTCGGAATGGGAGGAAGAGTTGAAGTGCTGAGCCACCGGGCGATCAGGTTGGTTAATGAGAACCGAGCGGTGGTGTTGGGCGAAGCGATCGCCAAGCCTACGCTTGGTCTCACCGATGTAGAGCAGCTGACACCTAGAGGAGCGGATGCAATAGATGAGGTTGGACGAGGTGCATCCGTAAACTGTGCCTCTCTTCAACTTTAAAGCACATATGCAATATCCTGTGCTCAATGTCAAAGGTCTTTCCTGTTCTGCGTGGTGTGTTATTATTGCATTATTATGCAATTAGCAGGACCAGCTGATAAATAGCCAGTTGTTTACAGTCCATGCAGAAACAGCAACCAAACTATCGTTGCAACATCACACCTACCCCATAACTCCTCAAGTCCTCTGCCCTCGGCATCTTGAAACCTGATACAGAAAAGTACCTCTCTCTCCCTCTAGCACTCCTAACTCCCAAACCAACACCCACCCCATCTCTCCAGAGATGCTGCCTGACCCGCTGAGTTACTCTGACTTTTTGCGTCTATCTTCAGTTTGAACCAGCATCTGCAGTTCCTTCCTGCACAGTGCTTTGCTTGGCCTTCTACAGCAGGGAAACGGGCTTTTTCGACCATACTTGTCCTTGCCGACCGAGATGCCCCATCTAAGCTAATTCCACTTGGCTGCATTTGGCCCTTATCCCTCTAAACCAGCGGTTCTTAAGCTGGGGGGGGGGGGGGGGGGTCAATGGGACTTTGTGGTGGATCATGAAATTCATATGTTATTTGGGACACAAATAACATATAAATTAGTTGAGCCCATGTTTAGGAACCTAACAAAGGTACATCCCACATACAGTATATTGCCCGCGTATGCGCACACTGGTGCCAAAAAGATTAAGAACCACTGCTCTAAGCCTTCCTATCCATGTACCTGGCCAGATATATTTTAAATACTGTTGTAGCCCCTGCCTCAACTACCTCCGCTGGCAGCTCCTTCCATCTACCCACCACCCTCTGAGTGAAAAAGTTGTCCCTCAGGTTCTTATTAAACCTTTCCCCTCTCACCTTAACCCTATATCCCCTGGTTTTTGATTCCCCTACCCTGGGTAAAAGGTTGTGTGTGTTCACCCTACTTATTCCCCTCATGATCACCCCTCAGTCTCCTGCTTTAGTGCAGAGCAGAGGTGGCTTGGCTGGCGGAGAGAGGGCCCCTCCCAGTCGGGTCCCCCCAGCACCGTCAGAACCTTACAATGTGCCAGTCAGCTGGACAATGCCGCACCATCTGTCGTTTGTGGAAAGGTTCCCCCGGACCAACACCTTTGACCACAAGTCCATCGGGCAGTGGTCAGCACGGAACGTCCTGCAGGCACTGCAGGGAAATGACTCCATGGATCCAGTGGTGTGGTTCCCTGAGCAGACTGCCCTGCTTGTCTGGCGAAATACCTCATCGCCAGAACTCTCTAACAAACACCAAGACCTGGCTTGGCTGGCAGTGAGGGGAGTCCTCCCAGTCAGATCCTTCCCGCACCTTCAGAACCTCACTACCAGCGCACGCTGCCCTCGGGACGGCTGCTATGGAGAGGAGACGGTTGCCGGCCTCTTTGCAGAGTGTGGATTTGCAAAGACAGTCTGGAGAGGTCTGCATGGGTCCCTGTCACAATTTATTCCCGAACAGCTCTGTCATTTACGGAATGCATTCGGAGACTGACATCAAGTGCTGCTGGAAGGTCATCAACTCGGTGAAAGATGCTCTTTGGCCTGCCCGAGCTTTGTTGACCACGGAGCGAGATGTCCGTCGGGGAACGTTGCCCACTGGCCCGCTCTAGACTGCAGGAGTACGTGCTGAGGGACGCACGGAAGCTCGGTGCAGCCAACGCCAAGGCTCGGTGGGGGAGGACCACAGTCTAGGGTCCTTCCGCTGCTGGACATTGGGGGGCAGAGTGTGGTGGAGACACCCCTCAAAAATAAGGGAAGGGATTCCATGCCAGTGGGGCACATGGGTTGCAAGGGTGGGGGATACATTTGTGTAAACAGTATTGAATGTATGTGTAGTCTCCGAGAATGTTGGATGGAGTCTTGTAAGGGTCATGTATTGGATATATTTATTTCTCAAATAAAGTATATTTTGGAAGTAATAAAAAGAGAGGAGAGTTGGCTTGGCTGGCAGTGAGAGTGCCCCTCTCAGTCAGATCCTTCCTGCACTGTCAGAATCTTACTACCAGCGCACGCTGCTCTCGGGATGGCTACTGGGGCAAGGAGACGATTGCCCACCTCTTTGTAGAGTGTGGATTTGTGAAGAGAGTCTGGAGAATGATGGTTCATCCCGAACATCTCCGTCACAGAGGACTCTCGGAGTTACGGGCTGTTCCCAGGGACACATTCGGAGATGGACATCAAGCGCTGCTGGAAGGTCATCAACTCGGTGAAAGAAGCTCTTTGGTCTGCCCTAACTTTGTTGGTCTCCCAGCAGAGCGAGATGTCCGTCGGGGAATGTTGCCGACTGGCCCGCTCCAGATTGCAGGAGTACGTGCTGAGGGACGCACTGAAGCTCGGTGCAGCCAACACCAAGGCTCTGTGGGGGAGGACCACAGTCTAGGGTCCCTCCACTGTTGGACATTGGGAGGGCAGAGTCCGGTGGCAACACCCCTCAAACAAGGGAAGGGATATCACCCCAGGGGGCCGCATGAGTGGCAAGGGTGCCTGGTATTGTACCTTGTGACCGGTGATCAAATATAAAACCAACCCATGAACACTGAGAATGTCGGAAGAGTTTTGTACATATACTTGTCTTGTATATATTTTTTTTATTATTCTGAATAAATTTTATTTCTGGACGGAATATATAAGAGAACAGCTGAATCCCATTCTGTGATTTTCCCAGGAAAATAAGTACCCTGAGCACCTGTGGTCTGACATGTTTTTTTGAGCAAAATGTATTCCAATTTTTTAATGGGAAAGAGAAATTAAATTAGGATTCCTTTAAGGTTTGCCTCTACCAATTTGGAATTGAAATTCATGTAATTTAATAACTTAAGAAAATTCCCGTCTGGTTAAACGCTTCCTCCGTGGCAGGTGGCTTTATCGAGCTGGGGAAGGCTGTGCCTTCACTCCCAGCCACACATGGCTCCCATTATTGCTACATTATGTCACCTTGTAAATTTGACACCCCATCTTTTGTGTTTTTGTCCATTATTTCTCCTTGATTTATTGCCCCCTCTTTCCTTCTCCCTCCCATGGCTCTCTCTTGAAGGTTGTTAAGGGTATACACTTAACCCAGCAACCGGCAAAACACTCTGTGTTTGGGTAACACTCACGGGGCTATTTAACACAGAGCCTGTTTGGGCGGCGTTTGGTAACTCATGAGTGTTTAAAGCCTACACTGACTTCAGAAGCACACAAGAAGCAGAGAGCGGGAATTGGTCACGGTCTTGCTAGTCTGTTCAACACTGTTCAAGTGGCTGTTGTGAAACGAGAAGTAAAACAGTTAATTTTAATGTCATCAAGAAGTGGATTATTAATAGTGCAATGCAAAAAATAAAATAAACTGATGAAGAACTCAATGGGTCACGAGAGTTTAATTGTTGTATGTACCAGGACTGGAGCAATTCAATTCTTCTGAATCTTCTGAATTTGTAGTTAGCAGAGCAGTACTCTGCACATCGCCAACTCGGATGTGTTGTGCATACTAACGTGCTGTTAGTTCCCCCTTAAAACTGTCTAGTGAAGGTGATTTGACTATATTGTTGTCTAGTTTATTAATAATAATAATAATGGATGGGATTTATATAGCGCCTTTCTACATACTCAAGGCGCTTTACATCGCATTATTCATTAACTCCTCAGTCACACTCGGTGGTGGTGAGCTACTTCTGTAGCCACAGCTGCCCTGGGGCAGACTGACGGAAGCGTGGCTGCTAATCTGCGCCTACGGCCCCTCCGACCACCACCAGTCACTCACACACATTCACACACATTCACACGCAGGCAAAGGTGGGTGAAGTGTCTTACCCAAGGACACAACGACAGTATGCACTCCAAGCGGGATTCGAACCGGCTACCTTCTGGTCGCCAGCCGAACACTTAGCCCATTGTGCCATTTGTCGCCATCAATTCCATTCCCTTAAGGTTCTTACGAAGAATGAGTTCTTATAAATATCTGTCCTGGCGAATGGGATTGCTATTTGCATTTCTCTTTCTTGTTCTCCTTTCTGTTGAGTATGTTATGTATCTATCTGTAGCTGTGCCCATGATCTCCTTTTGAATCTTGTACAACATGGCTAGTCTGTTCCTTGTTTCCAGCATTTCCCACTCCATGTCAGACAGCATCTGGGTAACACTGCTACCTCTATTGTAGTTCCTGATGCAAAAGTATGATGCTTTCCTCTGTACCCCTTCTAGTTTGTTGATATGACCAGTTTTGTATGGGTCCCAGGAGTGTGAAGCGTATTATTCCAGTAAGGGTCTAACCAATGTTGTATATGCTGTGATTGTTACTTGCTGCAGCAGAATCACAGCAAGTAAATATACAATAAACAAATATACAATGTTTTCATGTGTAGGAAGGAACTGCAGATGCTAGTTCAAAACGAAGATAGACACAAAAAGCTGGAGTAACTCAGCGGGACAGGCAGCAACACTGGTTATCAGTTGTAGACACAAAGTGCCGGCGTGACTCCACAGATCAGGCAACATCTCGGGAGAACGTGGATCGGTAACATTTCAGGTGGGGACCTTCTGTCAGACTGATTGTGCTGAGGGGAAGAAAGCTGGAAGAGAGGTGGGGGCAGGACAAAGCCTGGCAGGTGATAGGTGGATACAAGGTGAGGGGGAGAGGGGTTTGATAGGGAGATGGTTGGGCAACGGCCAGAGATGAAATGACGCAAGATTTGAGATAAGGGTAGATTTGTGAATTGTGAAGCCAGATGAAAGATGTAAGTGGAAGGGGATTGTGGGGAGAAATGGGCTTGATTCCAGCAAACAGGGTTCCACCCCTCAACGGACCTGTGAAGTATTGACTTGACTGACAACATGGCTTGTCTGCCTTGTTTCCAGCATTTCACAGCAAGTAAATATACAATAAACAAATATACAATGTTTTCATGTGCAGGAAGGAACTGCAGATGCTGGTTCAAAACGAAAATAGACACAAAAAGCTGGAGTAACTCAGCGGGACAGGCAGCATCACTGGTTATCAGTTGTAGTCACAAAGTGCCGGCGTGACTCCACAGATCAGGCAGCATCTCGGGAGAACGTGGATCGGTAACATTTCAGGTGGGGACCTTCCGTCAGACTGATTGTGGTGAGGGGAAGAAAGCTGGAAGAGAGGTGGGGGCAGGACAAAGCCTGGCAGGTGATAGGTGGATACAAGGTGAGGGGGAGAGGGGTTTGATAGGCAGATGGTTGGGCAAGGGCCAGAGATGAAATGACGCAAGATTTGAGATAAGGGTAGATTTGTGAATTGTGAAGCCAGAGGAAAGGTAAATGGAAGGGGATTGTGGGGAGAAATGGGCTTGAGTCCAGGTGGGCCACAGGGGAGTGAGTGAGGGAGGGAGGGGAGAAAGGGGGGAAAGGGGGGGGGGGGGGGGGGGTGGGGGGTTGGAACCAGACCAAGCTGAAATATGGTGCAACCTCATACTAAGTCCATGGTGCCTCGGTGTTGAGGAAGGGGTGGTTAGATTTGTGCAACGTTAACAGTTCTCAGCCTTCTGCACCACCTTCCCGATTGTAGCAACAAGGTGGGAGTGTGGTCAGGGTGGTGTGGGGCTTTGATGATATAAGCTGCCTTCTTGAGGCAGTGATTCCTGTAGATCCCTTCGAAGTCAAAGTCAATTTTATTTGTCACATGCACACGAAGGTGCAGTGAAATGAATTTGCCAGCAGCGATTCACTTAATAAGAACACACAATACACAATAGAATTTAACACAAACATCCACCACGGCATTCTTCACTGTGGTGGAAGGCATCAAAGTTCAGTCAGTCCTCTTCCTTCATTCACCCGTGGTCGGGGCCATGATGTCGGGATGATCTAACCTCCGACGTTGGGACGGTCAAATACACTTTGTGGGTTGGAGGTCCCAAATTGGCCCTTTCCCACCGGTGACCGCGGCTTCAGGATGTTATAGGCCACAGGCCGGCGGTTGGAGCTCTTCTCCGGCGATCCCCGGCAAGGGTTCCAGACTCTGGATGGTAAGTTCAAGCCACGCCCGCGGCTAGCAGCTCCGCAGACCACAGCCCCATGATGCCAACGTCACCAGGCCAGCGATCGGAGCACTCATCTCTGGCGACCCCTGGCAAGGGTTCGCCCGCTCCGCGATGGAAAAGTTCACGCAGCGCCCGACTCCGGGAAAGGACGCTTCAATCCGTGCTGTTAGGCTGCGAGTGAGGCGACATGGAAAATGTCGCCTCTCCGTTGAGGAGGCGACCGAAAGCAGTTCCCCCCCTCCCTAACACACACCAAGAGACGCCTAAACTAACATTTAGACACACCAAAAAACCCCCCAGAAAGTCGAAGTAACGAACATGCTGCTGTCAGGGCAGCTGACTCGCAGCGCCCCCACCAAGCTCATGGACTGGGTAACGTTCACCACTTTCTGCAGTCTCCACATAGATGTTCTCTTTCCTGTTCAATCATCCCTATCCTCCAATTCTCTTGGCATTCGATAATGCCATTCGATCAATAGATCTTGCATTGAATCTGCACTCAGTATGGATCGTTTGATTAATTGAAAGACACAGCCTGGAAACATATCTTTGGCCCACTGAGTCCACGCCGACCATCAATCACCCATTCACACCAGTTGCATGTTTTCCACTTTCTCATCCACTCCCCACACAGTAGAGTCAATTTGCAGGAACTTTAACCTACAATCCCCCACGTCATTGGGGTGTGGGAGGAAACCAGAGCACCCTGGGGAAACTTGGCTGCCTGCCTGTCTTCTGGGCCTACATCCATGCTCGCGTGTCCCTGGAGAGGGAACACGCGGTGTCCACAGGGGGGCGTCATCCTTGTGGCAGCCTCGCCAACAGTCTGTGTGTCCTTTCTTCTGTTTGTATTATTTTAAGTATGCTCCAAAGTTTGTTTCAATATTTCATAGTTAGTTTATGTGGGGGGCTGGGGGGGGAATAGGGGGAAACTTTATTTTCAGTCACTTACTTCGACGGAGATGCGATTTTCTCTGCGTCGCATCTCCGTCCCTCCTTAGCGGGCTAGTGGTGCGGCCTTTCCTGGAGACCGGCCCGGAGCTTCAAGCCACGGGCGCGGCGCGGACCTACCATCGCGGATCCGGGGATCCTCTGCCGAGGATCGCCAGAACAAGAGCTCCAACCGCGGGCCCCGTGGACTTTAAAACCGTGAAGCCCGCGGTCCCTGGTAAGAAGCGGCTGACTCGGGAGCTCCATACCGCAGAGTGCTCTAACGCTGGCGTTTTGATCATCCCGTCGCGAGGGCTTGGACCATCGGACCGTCGGCAGCGGCAACTGCGGAGGGTTCGTGGCCCCGACCACATGGGTGAACAAAGAGGAAGATGACTGAACTTTATTGCCTTCCATCACAATGAGGAATGGGGATTCCACTGTGGTGGATGTTTATGTTACATTTATTTTATGTGTGTATTGTCTACTTTTCACTTAGTATGGTGGTAGGGTAACTCAAATTTCACTGTCCCTTAGTTGGTTGTGACAATAAACAAGAACTTGAACTTGAACGCTGTTTGCCGCGGGAGGTCGTGTATTATTGATAAAGTTGGTGATATTTTAAATTGATAACTGTTTGTTTGTAAAGTGCCAACATCGGCAGCCTTTGATCATGTTACCACTCTGTATTTTTGTTTGTTTTGAATAAAATAATTTTATATTATAAAAATAAAATAAAAATACAAAAAAGGGGGAAACTCAGTTGGTCACAGGGAGAACGTGCAAACTCCACACAGACAGTCCAAAGAAGTGCGGCCTTGTAGGTTAATTGGCCTCCGTAAATTGCCTAGTGTGCAGGGAGTGGATGCGAAAGTGGGATAACACAGAATTAGTGCGAACGGGTGATGGATGTTCAGTGTGGAGTTGATGGGCCGAAGGGCCTGTTTCCCTGCTGCATCTTTAAACCAGTCTATCCAAACCACCATAGTCAGGATCGAACCCAGCTCGCTGATGCTGCGAGATAGCAGGTCTACCCGCTGCACCAGTGTATCGCCACCAGGTGCTCTGGTTTCCTCCCACAACCCAAAGACGTGCGGGTTTGTAGGTTAATTGGCTGTTGCAAAATTATCCCGAGATGGATGAGAAAGTGGGATAACATCAAACTACGGTGAACAGGTGGTCGATGGTCGGCCTAGACTCGGTGGGCCGAAGGGCCTGTTTCCATGCTCTACCTTTTAATCAATTCCATCAATGAAGACTGAGATATTAGGATCGTATGTTCAGACTTAAATTTAAATGGCCACACCCTCCCCCAGCCTCGCTGCTATCCACATCTATGTTTTTTTGTTTTTTTTTCCCCAATTCATTTCAATTCAATTCAACTTTAATGTCATTGCACAAATACGAGTATGGGTACAACGAAATGCAGTTTAGCGTCAGTCCGTAGTGTAGTGCAATATAGAAATAAAAATAAAAATACAGAATAATCAAACAATAATCGAACAATGTGGACGGAGAGACTGGAGAAATCTATCGGCGGGACTCCGAGTTCAGCAATGTGATGGTATTATTGTAGAAGCTGTTCCTCATCCTACTGGTACGTGACCTGAGGCTCCTGTACCGCCTCCCTGATGGGAGGAGGGCAAACAGTCCATGGTTGGGGTGGGAGGGGTCTTTAATGATCTTCCCAGCCCGTCTCAGACACCGTTTTCGGTGGAGGGCATCCATGGCAGGGAGCGGGGCACCGATGATGTACTGCGCGGTTTTCACCACCCGTTGTATTGCCTTCCTGTCCGCTGCGGTGCAACTGCTGTACCATGCCGTGAAGCAGGTGGTCAGGATGCTTTCGATGGTACAGCGGTAAAAGTTGGTCAGGATCTGGGGGGACAGGTGAGCTATCTTGAGCCTCCTCAGGAAGTAAAGGCGCTGCTGCGCCTTTTTGATCAGCTTGGAGGTGTTGAGGGACCGTTGTGTTTTCTCTCTCTCAGTTCTGGTGACAGGTCCCAATCCTGAAACGTTGACAGATTCTCCCTCCACTGTTGCTGCCTGACCAGCTGAGCATTACCAACAAGATTCTTTTAACTTCAGATGCAAAGAACTGCAGATGCTGGTTTACAATAAAAGAGACAAAGTGCTGGAATAATTCAGCGGGTCAGGTGAAGCTTCTCACTTTGATTTTTAAGATGTTTATACTATT
Source organism: Leucoraja erinaceus (assembly GCF_028641065.1). Lineage (NCBI taxonomy): Eukaryota > Metazoa > Chordata > Chondrichthyes > Rajiformes > Rajidae > Leucoraja > Leucoraja erinaceus. The sequence goes on along the minus strand of NC_073406.1, from coordinate 20,414,230 downwards.
TCCAGGCACCTCGCCATTCGATGTCTGCTGTGTCGCGCTGGGTAGTACTGATCTCCGAGACCACGGCTGGTGGAGAGATGATGACAACGTGCTGATCCAAGATGCTACTGAGGGTCTTCTGCCCTCTCAAAGATGCCTTTAGTTTAGTCTAGAGATACAGCGCGAAACCGACCCTTCGTCCCACCGGGTCCGCACCGATCAATGATCATCCCAGACACTAGCTCTGTCCTACACACTAGGGACAATTTACAGCAGCCGATTAACCTGCAAGCCCGCGCATCTATGGACTGCGGGAGGAAACCGGAGTCGCTGGAGAAACCCACGCGGTCACGGGCAGAGCGTACAAACTCCGTGCAGGCAGCGCCCGTAGTCAGGGTCAAACCTGGGTCTCTGACGCTGTGAGGCAGCAACTCTACCGCTGCGCCACCGTGCCATCCGTAACTGGGTCCCTGTGCACTCTCAGGTAGCTGAGGAAAGATAACAAGAGCAGGTGGGTTCTCTCTAATGTCCTGGCCATCGTTTACCTCTAATTCAACCTCACTAAAATAGATTATTACACCGGTAATAATCACAGTGCTGGTGGGATTTGCAAATTGCTTGCTCTGTTTCACAGATTTGTTTCATACATTTTTAAAGTACTTCCTGAAGGTAGTCCCACGCCTACATTTGGCCTATATTCTGCATATCCATGTACCTGTCTAAATATCTTTTGTTATGGAATACTCAGCGGTTACAAACGTATGTCGCAGCCATTACTTCAAGACTAGGACCAGTCTCCAGAATGTACAATGCAAACTGTAATCAGTTTGGAATTACTGAAGGCAGACACAAAATGCTGGAGTAACTCAGCGGGGACAGGGAATCAATGGGTGACGTTTCGGGTCGAGACCCTTCTTCAGACTGAGACAACTTTGCAAACAGACAGGCCAGTTACAGGTTTGTTAACATTACAGTTTGTGACATGCAGCGTAGAACACGGAAGAGTACAGCACAAGAACAGGCCCTTCAGCCCATCATGATGCCAAGACCATCACTTATCTACCTGCTACAAACCCATATCCCTCCATTCCCTGCATGTCCACAGGCCCATCCAAACGCACTTAAATGCCGCTAATGGATCTGTGAGTGTTCTGGTGTTCTGGAATGCATCACCTGAGTGTAAAACGATAAGAGTATGTCAGCTCGCCTGCATTGAACCATAAATCTTCAACTTAAAATATCTCACACCATTGTGATAGAGAAGGCGGAGGTTTCCAGACCAGATTTATTTTGTCACTTGGCAGGTCAAGCATGGCCATAGGCATTATTACAGTAGAGTAAACTCTGGCACAGCAGTCAAGATGCTGCCTTACCCGTGCCAGAGGTTCAACCCTGACTACGGGAGCTGTCTGTACCGAGCATGTACGTTCTCTCCGTGATCTGCGTGGGTTTTCTCCGGGTGCTCCGGTTTCATTCCACGCTCCAAAGACGTACAGGTTTGCGGCTAATTGGCTTTGGTAAACTTGTTGTCTAATAACTCCTTTGTTTTTCTCTCTCGCCCCTCATCCCTTTTAAACCTCGACCCTCTCACCTTAAACCTATGGTCTCACGTGGCGATACGTTACAAGATCTATCAGCCGCTATCACTCATTGTTTCAGTCACCACAACCCCAGAAGGAGAGAGACAGTAAGATCTTGCATTTTTATAGCGCCCTTTGTGGCTCTCTCGAGATGCCCCTGAGCCCTTTACACATGTTGAGCTATTAGAGTCATAGAGTGATTCAGTGTGGAAACAGGCCCTTCGGCCCAACTTGCCCACATGTCTCAGCGACACTACTCCCACCTGCCCATGTTTGGCCCATATCCTTCCAAACCTGTCCTATCCATGTACCTGTCTAACTGTTTCTTAAACATTGAGATATTCCCAGCCTCAACTACCTCCTCTGGCAGCTTGTTCCATACACCCACCACCCTTTGTGTGAAAATGTTACCCCTCAGATTCCTATTCAATCTTTTCCCCTTCACCCTAAACTTATGTCCTCTGGTCCTCGATTGCCCTACTCTGGGCAAGAGACTCTGTGCATCTTCCCAATCTATTCCTCTCATAATGTTATACACCTCTATAAGATCACCCCTCATCCTCCTGTCCTCCAAGGAATAGAGAGACCCAGCCTCAGAGTTGGACTGAAGTAGAATCAGATATTGTCAGAAACTCTCACCAGCCGTGATGTGATAATGGGCAGATAATCTGTTCTTGTGCCGTTGGCTGAGCCATTAATATTGGGCAGAATGCTGGGTTACACCAAAAATAGTCACAAAAATGCTGGAGTATCGCAGCGGGTCATGCAGCACCTCCGGATAGAAGCAATAGGTGACGTTTTGGGTTGCGACCCTTCTTCAGACTGAGAGTCAGGAGAGAGGGAAACTAGAGATATGACAAGGTTCAGAACAAATCAGAGCCGGCACCTTGACCAAGGGAATGTTGGAGCCCACAATGGTCCATTGTTGGCTGTGGAGAGGTGATAACGAAGGGATATATAGATGTGAACAGGCTCTTCAACCTTTCCATCCATGTACTTGTCCCCATGTCTTTTAAATGTTACATTTTGGGGTGGCACAGTAGCGCAGCCTCACAACCACCCGACCCGAGTCTCAGAGAAACGAGTTCGATCCTGACTATGGGCGCTGTCTGTATGGAATATGTACATTCTCCCTGTGACTGCGTGGGGTTTCTCCATGTGCTCCAGTTTCCTCCCACACTTCAAAGACGCACTGGTTTGCACGTGAGTTGGCTTTGGTTTAAAAAAATTGTACGTTTCCCCTGGTGTGTAGGATAGTGTTAATATATGGGGTGATTGCTGGTCGGTGAGGACTCGGTGGGCAAAAGGGCCTGTTTCTGTGCTGCATCCTTGAAACCTAAAGTCTAAAGTCTTAATGTTGTAATTGTATTTGTCTAAACTATTTCCTTCGGGCAGTTCTGTTCCCTGAAAGTTGGGTCACAGGTAGAAAGGGCAGTCAAGAAGACCTTTGGTATATTGGTCCTCATCAGTCAGGATATTGAGTATAGAAGTTGCGACCTAATGCCCCTGTCCCACTTATGCCCCTGTCCCACTTAGGAAACCTGAACGGAAACCTCTGGAGACTTTGCGCCCCACCCAAGGTTTCCGTGTGGTTCCCGGAGGTTGCAGGTGGTTGCCGGAGGTTGCAGCTAGTGGAAGCAGGTAGGGAGACTGACAAAAACCTCCGGGAACCTCACGGAAACCTTGGGTGGGGCACAAAGTCTCCAGAGGTTTCCGTTCAGGTTTCCTATGTGGGACAGGGGCTTTACGCTACAATCAGTCTGAAGAAGGGTCCCGACTCGAAAATGTCAACTGTCCATGTTCTCCAGGGATGCTGCCTCACCCGCTGAGATACTCCAGCACTCTGTGTCTTTTCCACACCACGTATAAAACGTTGGTGAGGCTAACTTTGGAGTATTGTGTTTAGTTTTGGTCACACTGCCAGACAAAGGCTGTCATTAAGTTGGAAAGAGCGCAGAGAAGATTTACAAGGATATTCCCAGAACTAGAGGGCCTGAGCTATAGGGAAAGGTTTGGCAAGCGAGGACTCAATTCCTTGGAAATTCGGAGGCTGAGGAGTGATCTCAAAGACATGTATAAAATCATGAATGGAATAGATAGGGTGAATGATCAGAATTAATATATATATATATAAATATATATATACATATTAATGTAATATCAAACAGATATATATACAGTATCTCTGTGTCATATTGCGTTAGCTGGTCTTTTATGCTGTAGCAAGTAGGGATTCTATTGTTCAGTTGCCGGTACGTATGATATTTAAATACTTTGACCATAGAATCATTAAATACAGCACAGTGGTGCAGCGGTAGAGCTGCTGCCTCACAGCGCCAGAGTCCTGGGTTCGACCTTGGGTTCTGTCCGTGTGGAGTTTTTCTCCGGGTGCTCCAGTTTCCTCCCACAACCCAAAGATGTGCGGATTTGTAGGCCAATTGGCAAAGTGCTGGAGTAACTCAGTGGGTCAGGAAGCATCTCTGGAGAACAGAGACACTGTCTGACCTACATTCATTAGCAGACGTCTACGCACGAGGCAGAATGAATGAAGGGGCCCAACCCAAAATGTCACCGATCCATGTTCTTGACCCACTGAATGACTCCAGCACTTTGTGTGTCATTTTTGTAAAACAGCACCTGCGGTTCCTCGTGTCTCAATATTTAAACCCCAGATTATTAATTTGAATATTATAAAAATATTAAATCCCCAGATTGTTGACCTCGTTAATAAACTTAAGAAGACAAAGGACTGCTGAAAATATTTGCAAAACCCGTTTCTCATTTATTTAGAGTTGATTATTTTGTACATTGTCCGTTTACAGCTCGGACTCAGCCAAGTGCAATCTTTCCCTTTCTGCATTCAGTGCCAACGTCAGGTTCAGTGTTACACTGACCTGTTCCTTATTTATTTCGCAGAGAGCTACATTCACTAGCATGAGAGGCAGCGAGAGGCAGAATGGAAGGATGCCCATTCAGAGGGGAAAGAATTAACCTCAGGTTCAAGTGCGTTTTGTAGCCTCTGGAACATGCTGTTCTCGCAGTTGTTTGTTTCTTTGGCTCTTTCTTCTGGCCAGCCTTTGCAAATCCAAAGTCAGGAGTAAATAGTGCTGGTAAACCGCACAGCCTTCGTGTAAACCCTGCCTTCTCCAGGAAAGTTCAAGTCATGTTTGGTGTTTGTGTATCGTTTGTGCACCCACTCTCGGCGCTTGCCCTGTACTCATCATCCACCCATCCATTAGCTTCCTGTTTACGATAGGAATGAACATTGACTCTTATTTCTTTCCGTAGGAGCTGTGGCAGGACTTGGATGGAGGGCGGGTGGCATGTTGCACACATATCAAAAGGTCACAAAGTTCCCCATGTTGGGGGAATCCAGAACCAGGGGACATAGTTTAAGAATAAGGGGTAGGCCATTTAGGACTGAGATGAGGAAAAATGTTTTCACCCAGTTGTGAACCTGTGGAATTCTCTGCCACAGAAGGCAGTGGAGGACAATTCACTGGATGTTTTCAAAAGAGAGTTAGATATAGCTCTTAGGCTATAATTATAGGCCAACATAATTAAGGGATATGGGGAGAAAGCAGGAACGGGGTACTGATTTTGGATGATCAGTCATGATCATATTGAATGGCGGTGTAGGCTTGAAGGGCCGAATGGCCAACTCCTGCACCTATTTTATGTTTCTAATTTTCTGTGCTTCTAAAGCACCCATGGTCTTGGGTGGTATCATAGTCATAGAGTCTCACAGTGTGGAAACAGGCCCTTCGGCCCAACTTGCCCATGCCAAACCAACATGCCCCATTTACAGTAGTCACATTGACAACGCTTGGCCCATGACCCTCTAAACATATCCTACCCATGTATCTGTGCAATTATCTTAGATTTTATGATAGTACCAGCCTCAACTACCTCCTCCAGAAACTCATTCCATATGCCCAACATCTTTTGTGTAAAGACGTTACCCCTCAGGTGCCTTGGTGGATGGAACATTAACAATATGAAGCCCATGGAGGAACAAGGTCACACACTCTCTCTTTCTCCCTCCCTCTCTCTTTCTCTCTCTCTCCTCTCACTCTCCCCCTCTCTCCCCTCTCTCTCTCCTCTCTCAAGAGTCAATGTCTATTCCCCTCATGGTGTAACCAAGAACCTAATGCAGGGGTAACGGATGATTACTTGGCAGGTCACCAGGCATCGGCAAGTGGCACAGTTTGCTAGGGACCCAGCCAGTCACCTCATTCAGGGGCTTGTCAATGCACAGCAGGCCACATCAATGTTGGGGAGTTTCGGGCTAACGTACGCACTTCTTTGGGGTGTGGGAAGGAGACAGAGCATTCGGTGTGTCCAAGTACCAGCTGTTTGTGGGAGATTGCAGTGCGCACATTGTCTGCTGTGTTTCCGAAGTTAAGAAACAGTGGCCACGCTTGAAAAATGTTCCATTTGTTGTGAAGTTTTAATTTAGTTAAATTTATATCATGCGATGATTCAGCAATCCAGTTTTGGCTGAAGTTCGTAACATAACCATGAGATGCAGTTGCTTGTAGAACGGGTAGACAAAAGTGCTGGAGAAACTCAGCGGGTGAGGCAGCATCTATGGAGCGAAGGAAATAGGCGACGTTTCGGGTCGAGACCCTTCTTCAGGCGTGTAGAACTTGAATACTTTAAGAAGGAAAGATTTTCTTCACATGCAGTTTTTCATGGTGTGAGGATTCTCTAGGTGCAGGAAATATCCCGCCTTGATCTTAAATATAACCAAGCACTCTGTGCTTACAGCTACAGCGGCAAGGACTCACAATGCCTGTGTGACACCACCTGGGATGTTCATTTGAACACACATTTCTGGATAAACACTCCAGAAATCTGCCTTCTGACCCAACCAATTCGCCAGCACACTCTCAAGCTGTAAGTCAGCAGATGTTGATTGAAGCACACATCTTGGTGCTGAATTCCATCTGCTGCTCTGTTGCTGTCCGGAAGAGAGATACAATATATCACTAGACTAAGTGGGACCAGTTGGGTCCCATGTTCACATAGGAGGGCTGGTCCCCCGACGCAATATTCCACCTCTCCACCAATTCCACCCCTCCACCAATTACTTCAACCCAAACAACTATTAGCAGTGTATTTTTACTTCAAACCAACCATATTTTCATTTTCAAACCACATTAAGGGCACTCACAGTTGAATTGACATGTGTTCAGTGTTATTCAGAGCTGAGAGAGACGTGATCCTCTGGCTTCCTCCATCTTGCAGAGACTGAGTGAGGCACACCACTTCCTGGTCAAGTCAAGTCAAGTCAAGTTTATTTGTCACATACCCATACGAGATGTGCAGTGAAATGAAAGTGGCAATGCTCGTGGACTTTTGTGCAAAAGACAAACAACAAAACAACCAAACAAATTATAAACACAATCATAACACACATATTCTTTTACATAATAAATAATGGAAGGAAAAACGTTCTGTCTGGTTTTATAGTCCCTCCCCCTCCCTCCAGCAGGGGCAGCAGAGAGAATGACAAATTATTTAAAAACATTAATATCCCTCTGATTTTTCATCGATGGGAAAAATCCTCCGATCCCGGAAGCCAGAGGGGGGCTCTGAGCGAGGTGGCCAAAAATGACAGCTGTAGGTGGCGGCGTTCTCTCGGAAATCGCAGCACAGCGAGCCAAAAGCTCGGTATGTTAACTTTTATAGTTATACATACTAAAAAGATCATACTTTTAGTAATATAAATGGGGTAGCAAGAGAAATTGGCTGAACCTGTCTGCGTACACCTCTCAGGTGTGACCAGCAGGTATGGGATATGGGGTTAGGTTAGGTAAGGGAGAAAATAGTCCCCAATAGCGAGACCTGGGTCTCCTTGTACACCAGTCACTGAAAGTTGGTGTGCAGGTACAGCAGGCAGTGAAGAAAGCTAATGGAATGTTGGCCTTCATGATGGCGGACAGCGGGGGTGATGCTTGTGTATGGCCGCTCCTCCTGCTGTCCGTCCTTTCACCCTTTTTTATTTTTATTTTTAGTCCTGTTCGTATGAAATGTTTATTGGAGGACTTCTTTTATGTGGTGGGTGGGGGAGGGGAAGGGGGAAACTATTTTAACCCCAGTTCTACCTGGTCGGAGATGCGGTTTTTCTCCGAACCGCATCTTCGTCCTCTCTGTGCGGCCTAGTCGAACTGGAGCAGCGCTGGAGCGGCGTTTCCTGCGGGGACTGCAGCTTCGACGGCGGTGTAGATGCTGGGACATCTACAAGGAGCGGGCGATGCCTTACCGGGTCACCTTGCGGTAATCTCCGGGGCACTGTGACCGTTGACGGCACCGCGGAGCCTGGGATCCGAGATCGCCAGTGTCGGGGGTTCGGCCGGCGCGGCCTGTGAACTTTGGTCGTTGCAGTCTTCGGGGGGGAAGCGGCCGCTTCGGTCCAAGCCGCTGATGGACGTTCACCGACGCCGATGGTCCAGCTTCACGGCAGGAGGGCCTGAAGATACCGGGTTGGCTGAGGAGGCCAGATATAGGCCCCGACCTCGGGTGGACTTTGAGGGGGAGAACTGGATATTTTTGGTGCCTTCCCTCACAGTGAATTCTGCTGTGGGGGGACGTTTCATGTTGATTTCTATAGTGTACTGTTCTGTGTCTTTTTTCTTTTTCTCTTTTTTCTCTTTTTTTGATTTGTATGGATTTATTGCATTGATCTGTTCAATTAATTTAATCAATCTCTGTAAAGCACTTTGGTTCAAATACTGGTTTTGTTGAAAAGTGCTATATAAATAAATATTATTATTATTATTATTATTCATAACAAGAGGATTTCAGTATAGTAGAGAGGTTCTTCTGCAGTTGTATAGGGCTCTGGTGAGACCACATCTGGAGTATTGTGTACAGGTTTGGTCTCCTAATTTGAGGAACGACATCCTTGTGATTGAGGCAGTGCAGCGTAGGTTCACGAGATTGATCCCTGGGATGGCGGGACTGTCATATGAGGAAAGATTGAAAAGACTAGGCTTATATTCACTGGAGTTTAGAAGAATGAGGGGGGGATCTTATAGAAACATATAAAATTATAAAAGGGCTGGACAAGCTAGATGCAGGAAAAATGTTCCCAATGTGGGGCGAGTCCAGAACCAGGGGCCACACAGTCTTAGAATAAAGCGGAGGCCATTTAAGACTGAGGTGAGAAAAAAACTTTTTCACCCAGAGAGTTGTGAATTTGTGGAATTCCCTGCCACAGAGGGCAGTGGAGGCCAAATCACTGGATGGATTTAATAGAGAGTTAGATAGAGCTCTAGGGGCTAGTAGAATCAAGGGATATGGGGAGAAGGCAGGCACGGGTTATTGATTGGGGACAATCAGCCATGATCACAATGAATGGCGGTGCTGACTTGAAGGGCCGAATAGCCTCCTCCTGCACCTATTTTCTATGTTTCTATGTCCCACCAGATGTGTGACCAGCAGGTGTGACCTTCTGAAGAAGGGGCCTGACCCGAAACATCACCTGTCCATGTTCTCCAGAGATGCTCCTGACCCACTGAGCTACTGCAGCACTTTGTGTCTATCTGTGGTATAGACCAGCACCTGCAGTTCCTTGTTTGTACTCTACCTGTGACCAGCAGGTGTGGGTGTGACCCGAAGGTTTTATCTTTACTGTTTCACCTCTTTCTTGACCATAAAGGAGTTGGGAGCAACTATAAACAGTGGTACATTGATTCAGGGCATGCAGTAGCTGGTGAATGTCAACAACCTCACTTTATTTGTTGTAGGAAGGAACTGCAGATGCTGGTTTAAACCGGAGATAGTTACAAAATGCTGGAGTAACTCAGCGGGACAGACAGCACCTCTGGAGCTGAAGAACCTTCTAGTCTGAAGAATGGTCTCGACCCAAGACGTCGCCCATTCCTTCTATCCAGAGCTGCTGCCTGTCCCGCTGAGTTACTCCCTATCTTCACTTTATTTGTTGCCATGATGTCTAACGTTATCGCGAGCGCTGGACTACAGGTTCACCGCGGAGATCACCAGAGTGGCCCTGTCACGGCAGGCCAATAACTCCCGCCCCCACCCCCACAACTCAGTGTTACTGTCACCCTTAGTACCCACCCCCCCCCCACCTCAGCGACCCTCAATACCCCCTCACCCCCCCTCAGTGCTCAAGATCTGCAATACTCTCCCTCCCATCTAGTGACCTTCAATACACCCACCCCAATCAGCGACCCACAATAATCCCCCTCCCACCTCACCCTAAGTGACCCTCGGTACCCCCTCCCACCTCAGTAGTACTGTTGCCCCCAATACTCCCCCTCCCTCCTCAGTGGCACTGTGACCTCCAATGGTCCCCAAGAGAGTCATCATCACCCTCCTACCTCAGTGGTACCGTGACCCTCAATGCCCCCTCCCACACCAGTGGCATTCAATAATCCCCCTCCCACACTCAATGGTTCTGCGACCCTCAAGAGGTAAGCAAGGGATAGGAAATCTGCAAGCAGGCCCCTATAAAAGGCGGGCAGGCCGCCAGCCTTCAATGGCACCTCGGTGAATGCTGTCTGAGTGCATCTTTGATGCTCCACATCGAAAACACACGCTGCTGACTCCAGAGAGGGAGAGGGGGGGGGGGGGGGGGGGGGGGGGGGGGGGATGTGGTTCTATTTCCCAGCCCAGTTGGTGTCTGGGAGTTCAGAACGTGATTTCTTTCACTGAGAAGAATCTCACCCTCTCAGTGAACAAGGAGAGAGACCGCTGCCGTGCCATTCCTTACGTTAACCCAGCCCACTGCGCCAAGCCCAAGAGTGCGTGTGGATGTGCAGGGTGTGCATGTACACACGCTGCCAGTTCAGATACATCAGGGAGGGTGGCTCATTCTCCTGAGGTTTGGAAGCTCACTTCTGTTTACTTCCACTCCTGTGGCAACTGTTTCCATGGGAACGCTGGTTTGTTCCGGACCATTGTGGATTTTTGTTTCACCATTCCTTGCGCATTCCTTGGACTGCATTTCAGCTGTTTCCAAGAATAATTCCCAAAGCACCTCCAATTACAGCGGGTTTTTTCTGCAGCCTGCCCCCTTGTTGGAGGCAGATGAAGCTGCTTTGTTTACCGGCTCTCCCTGGAACAGTCGGTTTTGTAGGCGATGAGATGTGGCTGGTGAAGGGGTGGGCTTCGGGTGCCAAGCTGGATATTTGCACTGGCCTCGGTAATACTCCGGGCACCAACACATGTGCTGGCAGGAACCAGAGGGACCAGGAAGAACAATCATTGTCTTGCACAATGTTACATGGCAGTAAAATCAACCGAGGGATGCAGATGACATCAGAATATTGGGATGGTTTACTTGTGTTAGTTGATCTCCATGGCAACTCCATTTAACTCCTGTGTGTGTGTGTGTGTGTGTATTTGCATGTATGTGTGACTGTATGTGTGTGCGCGCATGTGTGTGTGTCTGCGTGTGTGTGCGTGCATGTATGTCTGTCTGTATGTGCGTGTGTGTGCATGTATGTCTGTCTGTATGTGCGTGTGTGTGCGTGCACATGTGTGTGTCTGCGTGTGTGTGCGTGCATGTATGTCTGTCTGTATGTGTGTGCGTGCGCATGTGTGTGTGCGTGCGACTGTTTGTATGTGCATGTATGTGTATCTGAATGTGTGTCTGTGTGTGTGCATGTTCAAAGGTTTCAAAGGTCTTTTATTGTCACGTGAGCCAATTAAGGTACAGTGATATTCGAATTACCATACAGCCATACTGAAAAAAGCAACGAGACACACAACTACATAAAAGTTAACATAAACATCCACCACAGTGGATTCCCCACATTCCTCACTGTGATGGGAGGCAAGAGGTCTAATCTTCTTCCCTCTTTATTCTCCCACAGTCGGGGCGGTTGAAACTCCTGTGGCTTGGAGCTCCCGGTCGGTCTCTAACCATGGACCACGGTGTTAGAGACCGACTTCAGGAGCTACACGATGTTAAAGTCCGCAGGCTCCTGTGGTTGGAGCTCCTGCAGTTGGAGCTCCGCCTTTCAACATCCATTGACCGGGCCCACACAACCTTCCGTGGCAATGAATTCCGCAGATTCACTGCCCTCTGACTATAGATATTCTTCCTCATCGCCATCCTAAAGGTAAGTCCTTTTATTCTGAGGCTGTGGCCTCTGGTCCTAGACTCTCCCACCAGTGGAAACATCCTCTCCACATCCACTCTATCCAGGCCCTGTGACACATGACTAGTGCAGCTACGGCTTTGAGTGTGAATCCAAAGGCACCTGTGATGTCAATTTTATTCCGGCTATGAGTCACCCACTGATGAATCTGCCACATGGCTTCACGACAGTATTCTTTAACATGCTGTGATCCTGGTGTTGCCATTCCACATTCACGTTCATTGCTACAACCCACATCCTGTTGATTCATACCATATTTTACCATATCCTTTTACCATATCTCTCCTGCTGCTAATCACCCCCCTTGTTCAGCGCTTGCATTACTCTGCGATTCTGTGTGGCATTCTGGCAGTACTTCACACGAGAGGCATTTACACTGGGCGGTTTGACTACAAATTGTCCGTTGAATATTTTACTTCTTACAGAGCAGCAGGAAGGTCCCTGAAGGCTGAGTGAGTTTATTCAGAACCAGTGAATCACACAGGATAGCAAAGTGCTGTGAGCTTTCTCCATGCTCCACACTACAGCTGTGGCTTTTACTGCCATGGTCTACTTACGATTCCTGGCTGAACATGAAAAAGGTTGCAGATGCTGGAAATATCTGTGCTGATCCCAGGGGCCTTCGACCTGAAACATGTCTTTTTTTCCCACAGAGGCTGCCTCACCTGCTGAGTGTTTCCAGCGGTTTCTGGGCAGTTGGCATCTCTGGAGGTAGCAACACCACTAACGTTTCAGGTTATTGCTGCTCTCATCGTGCCCCTGCCGTCAGGACTATGACAACCATGCCCACCAGGTTGAAGAGTCGCTTCCCAACAACAGAGACGGCACGGTGGCGCAGCGGTAGAGTTGCTGCCTCACAGCACCAGAGACCTGGGGTTCGATCCGGATTACAGCAGCTGTCTGTACGGAGTTTGTGCGTTCTCCCCGTGGCCTGCATGGGTTTTCCCCGGGTTTTCCAGTTTCCCCCCACACTCCAAAGACGTGCAGGTTTGTAAGTTAATTGGCTCTGATACAAATTGTAAAATGCCACTAGTGCGTAGGATAGTGCTAGTGTACGGGGGTGACCGTTGGTCAGTGCAGAGCCGATGGGCCGAATGGCCTGTTTCCGCGCTGTATCTCTAAAGTCGGAGATCCTTCTTTAGAACTTGTTACCAGGTGGATAGCGGAACAGATTCAGGAGTTTTCATGTTCTCCCTGTGACCGCGTGGGTCTCCTCTGTGCCGTCCCATTCCCCCCCACATGACAAAGACATGCGGGTTGGTCGGTGAATTGTCACTGGCGTGTAGGGAGTGCATGAGAATGTGGGGTAACGTAGAACTAGCGTGAACGGGTTGCCGCGAACTTGGAGTAAAGCCCCTGTCCCACTTTCCCGAGTTACTCACGAATTCTCCAGAGTTTCCCCCTTGATTCAAACTCGGAGATGCCAGTCGTAGGTACTTGGGGCTATTTTTGTTACACCTGGACATTTTTCAACATGCTGAAAAAACGTCCCGATTTACCTGATGCCCCGAGTACCTACGGCTGGCAATACGAGCCGCTATGAAATATCTACGGACTCGCTACAGACATTCTCCGAGTTGGAATCAAGGGGAAAACTCGGGAGAATTCGTGAGCAACTCGGGAAAGTGGGACAGGGCTTTACTCTCTGGGAATAACTCCGTGACATTCTCTCCTGGAACCCCTTCATGTGTCACCTCATTAAACCTCCACATGTGCGACCACGAGTTCTGTCAACCATTTTTGCAACTCACATATTTTCATTATTGTTTTCTTATTGCAACATCTGTGAATTCCCTGCTATTTCCTGATGTGAAAATAATGGTCCACACCTCTCAACACTAGGATATAAATCATGCTTCTTCTTGTGGTTACCTATACAATCATCGAGCCAACTATACGTTAGTCTGATCCTAACTGTACAAACGGAAGATTTTAATACAGTCATCTACTTCTCTGTAACCCTTAACCCTAACGCCAGCCATTACATAGAGACACAAGCAATGGCAGATGCTGGGATCTGGAGCAAAACACAAACTGCTGGGGGAACTCAGCAGGTCACGAAATCTGAAGAAGGGTCCCGATTCAAAACCCCTCTGTCCATTTCCCTCCTCAGATACTGGCTGACCTGCTGAGTTCCTCCAGTTCCTCCAGTGAGACCAAGCGGAGGTTGGGCGATCGTTTCGCCGAACACCTCCGCTCGGTCCGCAATAACCACGCTGACCTCCCGGTGGCTCAGCACTTCAACTCCCCCTCCCACTCCGTCTCCGACCTCTCTGTCCTGGGTCTCCTCCATGGCCACAGCGAGCAGCACCGGAAATTGGAGGAACAACACCTCATATTCCGTTTGGGGAGTCTGCACCCCGGGGGCATGAACATCGAATTCTCCCAATTTTGTTAGTCCTTGCTGTCTCCTCCCCTTCCTCAGCCCCCCTGCTGTCTCCTCCCATCCCCCAGCCTTCTGGCTACTCCTCCTTTTCCCTTTCTTGTCCCCACCCACCCCCGCCCCCGATCAGTCTGAAGAAGGGTTTCGGCCCGAAACGTTGCCTATTTCCTTCGCTCCATAGATGCTGCTGCACCCGCTGAGTTTCTCCAGCCTTTTTGTGTAACCTTCGAGTTCCTCCAGTAGTTTGTTTTCCCCATGCCCATGAATATGTTGTTGGTGCAGTATTGTAGCTAAACGATGAATTATATGAATGCAAGATTCCTCTTTATATCAGTACACAAACAGCTGCCGTAAAAGAGTTTAGTTTGTCTGAAGAAGGGTCTCGACCTTTCCTTTCATTTCACTGCACATCTTGTATGTGTATGTGACAAATAACTTGACTTGACTTGACTTGACCCGAACCGTCACCCATTCCTTCTCTCCGGAGATGCTGCCTGTCCCGCTGAGTTACTCCAACATCTTGTGTCTACCTTCGATTTGAACCCGCATCTGCAGTTCTTTCTTGCACAGTTTAGTTTAGTTTAGTTTAGTTTAGTTTAGTTTAGTTTAGTTTCAATAGTCAATAGTCAATAGTCTATTTAATTGTCATTTGGACCCCTGGAGGTCCAAATGAAATGCCGTTTCTGCAGCCATACATTACACACAAATAGACCCCAGACACAACATAATTTACATTTTACATAAACATCCATCACATAGCTGTGATGGAAGGCCAAAAAAAAACTTATCTCTCCACTGCACTCTCCTCCCCCCCCCCGATGTCAGAGTCAAAGTCAAAGCCCCCGGCTGGCGATGGCGCTTGTCCCGCGGCCATTAAAGCCACGCCGGGTGGTGCGAGGTCGCACACCGGGTCTTGATGTTGGAGCCCCCGGTGTGCGCTCGCAGAGTCCGCGGCCATTCCAGCCGCGCGGGGCAGTGGTGTCAGGCCCCGCTCCAGGAGCTCTTCGACCCCGCAACTCGGGCGGGAGAAGTCGCCGTTGCAGGAGCCCTGAAAAGCGGTCTCCCTCCAGGGAGCCGCGGGCTCCCGGCCACCGTCCACAGACCTGCCGTTGGAGCCTCCGACTCTCCGGTAGCAGCAGCAGCAGCAGCAGCAGCAGCAGCGCTCCTCCACCGCTCCACCCGCTCCGGACTCGGCCAGCCCCGCGACGTTGACGGTGAGTCGGCACCTGAGTCCCCGGCTTCTTCCTGTTGGAGGCCGCTCCTCGTTGCGGCCTCAACGACAACTGAGACCCGACGAAAAAAGGTCGGGTCTCCAGTGCAGGGAGAAATTTAAAAGTTCCCCCCCCCTCCCACCCCCACACACACCCCCCCACACACACACCCCAACATAAAATAACAAAAACTACATATAAACATAGACAAAAAATAATAAAAACACGGACAGGCTGCAGAGGCCGCTGCTGGCCAGTCGCGCCGCCTACCGAAGTTTAGTTTAGTTTAGTTTAGTTTAGTTTAGAGATGCAGTGGAAACAGGCGCTTGTGCCCACTGAGTCCGTGCCAACCAGCGATCATACAAACATAGAAACATTGAAAATAGGTGCAGGAGTAGGCCATTCGGCCCTTCGAGCCTGCACTGCCATTCAATATGATCATGGCTGATCATCCAACTCAGTATGCTGTACCTGCCTTCTCTCCATATCCCCTGATCCCTTTAGCCACAAGGGCCACATCTAACTCCCTCTTAAATGTAGCCAATGAACTGGCCTCAATTACCTTATGTGGCAGAGAATTCCACAGATTCACCACTCTCTGTGTGCAAAATGTTTTTCTCATCTCGGTCCTAAAAGATTTCCCCCTTATCCTTAATTTGTGTATTGGTGATGTCTTTATTATTTATTTTATTCCGATTATATGTTTTATTATTCTTGTTAATCTCTGTAAGGTGTCCTTGAGACTTTTGAAAGGCGCCCACAAATAAAATTTATTATTATTATTATTATCCTTAAACCCCTTGTTCTGGACTTCCCCAACATCGGGAACAATCTTCCTGCATCTAGCCTGTCCAACCCCTTAAGAATTTTGTAAGTTTCTATAAGATCCCCCCCTCAATCTTCTAAATTCTTGCGATCACATGTACACTAGTTCTATCCTACACACTAGGGACAATTTGTAGAAACCAATTAACCTACAAACTTGGATGTCTCTGGAGTGTGGGAGGAAACCGGAGCACCCGGAGAAAACCCACGTGGTCACAGCGAGAAGGTACCAACACCACCCGTACAGACAGCACCCGTAGTTGGAATCGAACCTGGGTCTCTGGCACTTACGGCGGCAATTCCACCGCTGCGCTACTGAGCTGTCCCTTACAGTGCTATAGAAATTCAGTTAAATGGAGTTATTTGCAACTCAAAGGCTGATACTTTGAATTGTCAAAGGCTACACTAGCCCTTGGTTCATGATAAATCCTCTGCAGTGATTGCAACTCTCGACTGTTTTTGGCAATTTAGGAGCTCCGTTTGGATTTTGTTGACGAAGGGGTTTTTTTTGGAAACTCAGGAATGTATCCGGTGAGCCCAGTGCAGCATCTGCCAGTCGCACAGCAGATCGAAGGAAATTAAACAGCTTTCACAGACGGAATAGTTTTGCGCAGCCTGGCAGTGTCTGCACTGACAGACCTGTTCCCGAATGAATTCTGGGCCTTTGGCCACACAAATAAAATCAAAGGGAATCTAAAATGATTCATCCTGGTAATCTAAGGTTATATGGACCAAGCTGCCAGATGAAGTAGTTGAGGCGGGTATATTAACAACATATACAAGACATCTGGACATGTACATGGGCTGGAAAGGTTTAGAAGAATTGGGCAATGTGTGGACAGATGGGACTAGCTTGGATGGCACGGGCGAGTTGGACCGAAGGGCCTGTTGCCATGCCTGTTGCCATGGCAACTATTACTCACTCAGAAGTAGTTTGAGCAGAAAGTAGCATTTTGGGAAGTCTAACAAGGACAGGACCTACACAGTGAATGGGGGGGGCTCTGGGGAGTATTGTAGAGCTGAGGGATCTAGGGGTGAACGTACAGTGCATTATTCCTTGGGAGTGGCTTCACTGGAAGATAGTGATGTCAAAAAGATTTTCGGCACACTGGCCTTCATCAGACATTGAGTATTGAGTATAACCTAACATCGCCCGGTGCGGGTGAGTGGCCACGGGGGCTAGCCATCATCACCGGCGGCTCGAACATCGGAGCCCCAGTTCACCTAGACGCTGCAGTTGGACTGCGGGTGAAGAACAAAGAGATAAGACTTTGCCTTCCACCAGGAGGTGTTGGAGACTCACTGTGATGGATGTTTATGTAAACTGTGTTAAATGTGGGTCTTGGGTTTTTTTGTAAAGTAAAAAACTGTAGTAAATGTAATTTTGTTCTAAACCTAGGTTTGAATGACAATAAATAGCATTCCATTCCAAATTGGGAGGTCATGTTACAGTTATGTAAGACATTGGTGAGGCCACATTTAGAGTGTGTTGTGTTCAGTTCTGGGCACCATGTTATAGGAAAGATGGTGCCAAGCTTGAAAGGGTACAGCGAAGATTTACCAGGATGTTGCTAGGACCCGAGGGACTGAGATGTAGGGAGAGGTTGAACAGGCGAGGGCTTTATTCCTTGGAACGCAGGAAGATGAAGGGTGATCTTGTGGTCTTACTTCCAAGATGGCACCCTACCCCTAGATAGGCGACTGTTTGTGTGCCAGGCACAGAGGTGGATCTGCAAACTCACATCACAGTCGCACCACAAGTTGTAAATCTCTACACCTACACCAACATTTGTCACTTTAACTATGATCCTTGATCAGACTTTACTGGCTTTACCTTGCACTAAACGTTATTCCCTTATCATGTATCTATACACTGTAAATGGCTCGATTGTAATCATATATTGTCTTTCTGCTGACTGGTTAGCACGCAACAAAAAACTTTTCTCCGAACCTCGGTACAGGTGACGATAAACTAAACTGAACTGAAACGGAGGGGTACAAAATCATGAGAGGAATAGATTGGGTTAAGGCACAGTCTTTTGCCCAGAGTAGGGGAATCGAGAACCAGAGGACGTAGGTTTCATGTGAGGGGGGGAAAGATTTTATGTTAATCTAAGGGGTAACTTTTAAAATAAACATTTGGACAGGTACATGGATAGGAGAGGTTTAAAGGGATATGGGCCAAAGGCAGGCTGCTAGGACTAGTGCAGTTGGGGCATGTTGGTCAGTGTGGACGTTGGATCGAAGGGCCTGTTGACGTGCTGTATGAGTCTATGACTTTATCAGTAGTGGGGGGCAGGAGAGTGAGGTTTTGGGGGTGAGGTTGCAGTCTTCAACAACGAGCAAGGGAAGCAATAAATCAAACACCCACCTGCAATAAAACAAATCAATTTAAAAACAGTCACGGTTCTTTATTTTCCAGCACATGTTCTGCAACGAGGAGACATTCTACACAGGTGCCTGTTAAATATTTACCTCCTTCCTGAACTTTTCTTCATCGATGGGATGGATCGAAGACTCAACAGCTTCCATTCAACCTACAAACCCGCACGTCTTTGGGGCATGGGAGCGAATACTCAAACAGGTCACAGGGAAAACTCCATACAGACAGCACCCGTAGTCAGGATCGAACTCGGGTCTCTGGCGCCGTGAGGCAGCAACTCTACTGCTGTGCCACCGTGCCACCCTTTGGAGGAAGAGGAGAGAGAAGGTCATGGCAGGGAACCGATGGGGGAAGGATCGGTGGATGGTTAGTCCACAAATGTGGCTGGGATTGTTAGACTGTGAATAGAGACACAAAATGCTGGAGTAACTCAGCGGGACAGGCAGCATCTCTGGAGATGCTATTTCCACTGGCAGCTTGTTCCATACACCCACCAACTTTTGTGTGAAAAAGCTGCCCCTCAGATTCCTATTAAATATTTTCCCCTTCAACTTAATCCTATATCCTCTAGTCCTCGATTTCCCTACTCTGGGCAAGAGACTCTGTGCATCTACCCAATCTATACACCTCTGTAAGATCCTCCTGCTCTCCAAGGAATAGAGTCCCAGCCCACTCAAACTCTCCGTATAGCTCAGACCCTCTAGCCCAGAACCGAACACAATACTCTAGATGTGAGGGGGTGGGTGATATGACCTTCCACAGCAGCCTTTGTCGAATGTTTTGCTGAAGTCCATATATATATATCTACAGCTCTGCCCTCATCGACCTTTTTAGTTACGTCTTCAAAAAACAATCAGATTCTTGAGACACGACCTCCCACATACAAACCCATGATGACCCTTGCCCATCTAAATGCCTGTACATCCTAGCCCTCAGAATACTCTCTAGTAACTTCCCAACTACAGATGTTGAGCTCACTGGCCTATAGTTCCCAGCATTTTCCCCACAGCCCTTCTTGAATAGAAGTACAACATTTGCCACCCTCCAGTCTTCCGGCACCTCTCCTTGTATTTAATGACGCCCGATTGTTGTTTACAAATGTCCACTGTGCAATGTCACAGTTGTGGTGATTCTCCTCGCTGTTGGGTTGTGACTGGAGTTCTCCATTGTAAATCCACCCTGATCCCAGAGCCACAATTCATTGTCAATGCCATTGCTTGGTCTGTGCATTATTGGGTTGACGACCAAATTCCAGCGACAACTAATTGCTGAACCGCAAGCCAAGCCTGAGATAAGATGTGGACCGAGGGCAGTTTTTTATTGACTCTGGATCTTTTGTGTAGAACAAAGGGGGTCAACTATGTAAAATGGCTCGACTGATAGACATTTAAAAGCCGCTATCACTCTTGGTCTCGCATTCCTGATCTCCCGGCCCACACTCAGAGCGGCGTTGTGCTCCACATTGTCGCCCGCTATCTGCGACTTCGATCATCAAAGGGAATGTATTCATCTTTGTAAAGTCTCCAGAAACCGCACAAAATCCCCCGAGGAAAGCACAAACTGCTCTTCCACTTTGAAATGGCTCCCAGCTACGGATAATCGCAATGGGTCATTGGGATTAAAACATTAGGAATTGTTCCGATCATTGCTTTGAGGGAGGTCCCTTGAGTTTAGATGTTGTTGATCCTTAGCAACGCAAGGGCGGGCTTTCCATAACAAGCAAGGGAGACGATTTTAAAAATATATTTATATTTATATATTTTATTTTATAACATATATAATATATATTTTATATATATATATATATATAATATTTTAAATATACAAATTCTGTAAAAATATAAATATGTTTTCTATTTATATTTTTGTATGTGAACCTTTCGAAACAAAACATCTATTCTTTTGTTCCGTCCCAGTGTGCCAAGATTGACTGGGGGAGGTTGTTTGTAGGCAAATGGACGTCTGGCGGGAGGTGGGAGGCTTTTAAACATGTGATAGAGAGAGTTCAGGGCTTTAGCAGAGGACGGCCACAAACCTGTCATCATCGACGGGACTGAGGTGGAGAGACTCAAGTTCAAGTTCCTAGGCGTGCACACCTCTGAAGATCTGTCCTGGACTCACATCTGTCCGCACATAAAGAAAGCCCATTAATGGCCCAACTTCCTTAGAAGATTGAGGTGATTTGGTATATCGATGTCTATTGTCTTGAATTTCTACAGTGGAAAGCATATTACGAAGATAGACGCAAAGAGCTGGAGTAACTCAGCGGGACAGGCAGCATACGTGGAAAGAAGGAATGGGTGATGTTTCCGTTCGAGACCCAAAAGCATATTGACTGGTTGCATCACGGCCTAGTTCCGCAACTTCACTGACCAGGAATGAAGAAGATTGAAAAAGGTGGTAAACTATGCCCAGTCCATCATGGGAACTGACCTACCCACTGTAGAAGGGATCTACAGGAGTCACTGCCTCATAAAGGCAGCCAGCATCATCAGAGACCCACACAATCCTGGCCACACACTCATTTCACCCCTGCCATCGGGAAGAAGGTACAGGAACCTGAAAACTGTAACGTCCAGGTTCAGCAGCAGCTTCTTCCCAACAACCATCAAGCTATTAAACACTGCAACCTCCAACTAAGCTCCGAACTGCATAGACTTGGGGCATTGTTTTTTGTCTTAGCATTTATAATATACCGAGCATCTATTTCAGCTTCAACTTCAGCCCAAGGAGTCTGCACCGACCAGGAGCACCCATATATTAGTTCCCACTAGTCACAATGTCAGATGCTGCCTGACCCGCTGAGTTACTCCAACCAACTTTCTGCGTCTATCAACTGGGTACAAAAGATAGTCACAAAAAGCTGCAGTAACTCAGCGGGCCAGGCAGCATCTCTGGAGAGAAGAAATGGGTGACGTTTCGGGTCGACACCCTTCGTCAGACTGATTAGGGGTAAGGGAAAGGGGAGATATAGACGGTGATGTGGAGAGAGAAAGAACAACGAATGAAAAATATCCAAAAATGTAACGAAGATCAAGGAAACAGACCATTGTTAGCTGTTTGTTGGTGAAAACGAGAAGCTGGTGTGACTCGGGTGGGGGAGGGATAGAGGGAGAGGGAGAGGGAATGCCGGGGTTACTTAGAGAAGTTAGAGAAAGTAATATTTATACTACTGGGCTGTAAGCTAACCAAGCAAAATATGAGGTGCTGCTCCTCCTATTTGGGTTGAAAATTGGCTTGAAGGTAGAAGATAGTGGGGGGTGGTAGAGGATTGTTTTTCAGCTTGCAGGCTGTCACAGGGATCGGTGTTGGCTCCATTTATATTAACGATTTGGATGTGAATGTGGGTAGCATGGTCAGTAAGTATGTAAATGACACTCCAATTGGTGGTTACCATGTACGGGTGCTCATAGATGGCGCGTATCCTTGGGCTGAAGTTGAAGTTGAAGTTGAGTATATAATAAATGCTAAGACAAAAACAATGCCCCAAGTCTACACAGTCTGGAGATTTATCTTAACTTATGCAAAAGCATAGAGTCTCCTTTATCGTATCTTTTGCAGAAGCACAGTCTAACAATGTGAAGGAAAGAACCCGTTCTCTGGCGCCATGAGGCAGCAACTCTACCGCTGCGCCACCGTGCCGCCAACATGTTTTTGTGTTGAAGGCAAAAGCTGCTGACTCTGCACCTAGCTCCCAACGTCCTCATTGCCCACGTCCTCCTGCATTTCATGACAGTGTCCCTGGACAGAGATGGCCAGCAGGTAGGTGTACATCAGAACTGAGCTGCAGTGCCTCACACGGGGAAAGGCATGGCACATATACAGGAACAATGGAGAGAACTGGGTGCTTTATGGAACCTCCTACAGTGCAAGGAACCTCTGAGGTCAACTTTCTCTTCAACACTTCTCTCATGCCCCATGCCCCATGCCCAACTCTGATAAGCAAAGCAAAACAAAACTTGCCAACTTTACTATTAAGTCATGATAAAGGAGACAGTGTTTGGGATTATGAAACACCGGAGACTGATTGTAGACTCTGTGGTGACCTTTTTACATAATAATTCTGAACAGATAGCCAAAGTAGTGCAAGGTGGTGAAATGCTACTTATCTCTACAAGGTTTCTGTTTGCTTTGTGGGCTGAAGCCTTCTCTGGTGGATTACAAAACACACAAGGTGTTGAAGTAACTCAACGGTTCAGGCAGCATCTCTGGGGAGCACCGTGGAGGTGAAGTTACGAGTAGTTAGAGGTAGCCTAAATTCGGAGAATTCAATGTTTGTATCACTGGATTGTAATGGGCGGAAAAGGGACTCGACCCGAAACGTCGCCCATTCCTTCTAACCAGAGATGCTACCTGTCCAGACGGATACAATAGATGAGGTTAGAGGAGGCACACGTGACGCTCTGTCTCAACTGGAAGAACTGCTTTAGAGGCGAGAGAAACATAGAAACATAGAAATTAGGTGCAGGAGTAGGCCATTCGGCCCTTCGAGCCTGCACCGCCATTCAATATGATCATGGCTGATCATCCAACTCAGTATCCCGTACCTGCCTTCTCTCCATACCCCCTGATCCCCTTAGCCACAAGGGCCACATCTAACTCCCTCTTAAATATAGCCAATGAACTGGCCTCAACTACCCTCTGTGGCAGAGAGTTCCAGAGATTCACCACTCTCTGTGTGAAAAAAGTTCTTCTCATCTCGGTTTTAAAGGATTTCCCCCTTAATCTCCAGAGGCCTGGAGATTAAGGGAACGGCCATTTAGAACTGAGATGAGGAAAAACCGTTTTCACCCAGAGAGTTGTGAATCTGTGGAATTCTCTGCCACAGTAGGCAGTGGAGGCCAATTCACTGGATGTTTTCAAGAGAGAGTTGGATATAGCTCTTAGGGCTAATGGAATCAAGGGATATGGGGAGAAAGCAGGAACGGGGTACTGATTTTGGATGATCAGCCATGATCATATTGAATGGCGGTGCTGGCTCGAAGGGCTGAATGGCTTACTCCTGTACCTCTTGGGAGCAGATGTGGCACAGATGGAGGAATTGAGAGTAGGGGACAGCGTCTTTGCAAGAAGCTCAGGGTGGGAAGAGGTGTAGTCCAGATGTCGACAGGTTTACTGTAGAGATCCCTGCGATAGACACTAAATGCTGGAGTAACTCAGCGGGACAGGCAGCATCTCTGGATAGAAGGAATGGGCGACGTTTCGGGTCGAGCCCCTTTTTCAGACTTCTTCCCCTGTGATGAAGACGGAGAGATCTTGAAAGGGGAGAGAGGTGTCAGAGATAGTCCGGGTGAACTTGAGGGCAGGGTGGGAGTCAGCGGTGGTTGGTGAAGTCCATGAGTTCGTTCTGCACGGGTGCGGGAGGCAGCCCCAACGCAGTCGCCAATGCAGCGGAGAAAGAGTTGAGGGGTGGTGTCAGTGTACGTTAGGAACAAGGACTGTTCGACGTAAGCAACAAAAAGGCAGGCATAGCTGGTACTCATGTGAGTGCCCCATGGCTACACCGTTAACGGAGAAAGTGAGAGGAGTCTAAGTGAGGCTGTTGGGGGTGAGGACAAGTTGTGCCAGGCGGTGGAAGGTGTTAGTAGATGGTCCATTTTGGATAAATGGGTTAAGTTTGATTCGCCCCAGAAGCTACTTCTGATAAACTATGATTTCTTTGCTTGTGAGCCCATGTTCAGAATTAATGAGTAGACTGGGGCAGCTTACACCCCAGCGGTAGTATTATTACTCAAACATCAAGTAACCCTTGCTTTCCCTCTCTCTCCATCCCTCCCCCATCCTCGTTCTCCGACTAGTTTGATTGTCCTCCTAAATTTTACTGATTGTACGCCCCGTTGTCTCCTTCCCTTCAGCTATTCCACATTTTCCTTGAACTCCATCCACTTTGATCTCTTGTTTTCACACCTTGCTTTCCATATCTCTATGTCTCTCTCTCTCCCCCCCCCCCCCCCGACTCTCAGTCTGAAGAAGGGTCTCGACCCGAAACGTCACCCATTCCTTCTCTCCAGAGATGCTGCCTGTCCCGCTGAGTTACTCCAGCATTTTGTGTCTGTCTACAGATATAATGAGACTGATCAGACGTTAATAAGAGGAATGAACACGTGGCCATCAGAAGGAACTGCAGATGCTGGTTTACACTGAAGATAGACGCAAAGTGCTGGAGTAACTCGGCGGGTCAGGCAGCATCTCTGGAGATGCTTCATAAGCACGTGGCTGTTACATATCGAGTAGAAAGCATCACAAAGGCTGCAGGACTATCGGACTACATCCGGAAACCGGTAATAAGTTGTGAGCAGTAAATACCACGGTCAGGAACTTGGCAGAAACCATGTAATAATCTACTGTGACAAAGTTCACACATTGATGAGAAAATGGGACAATTGCACCACTCAACACTGCTTGCTGATCTGTATAAAGCAAAACTTCAATTTATTTTTAAAATAAATCTTGCATTTCTTTTCAAATCTCTTCACATTCCACTCCTCCGTATATTTCTACCTCCAGCATGAGAAGCCTCCCCTGATTTATGTTCTCCTGCCTCTTATCTCCAGCCCTGTACTTAATCTCTCCTCCGTTACCCTCCAGCTGCCAAGGCCCTGGAATTCCCTCCCTAAATTCCACCACATCCTTTTCCTGCTTTGCGATGCTCCTGAGCGGGAGAGTCTAGGACCAGAGGCCACAGCCTCAGAGTAAAAGGACGTACCATTAGGAAGGAGATGAGGAGGAACTTCTTTAGTCAGAGAGTGGTCAATCTGTGGGGTTTTTTTGCCACAGATGGTTGTGGAGGTCGTCAATAGATATTTTTGAGGCGGAGATTGATAGATTCTAGATTATTAAAGGGCCTGTCCCACTTTCACAACCTAATTCACGACATTTTTTACTCGTGGACATTTTTCATCATGTTGAAAAAACGCCCCGACCTACTTGATGCCACAAGTACCTACGAGTAGCATCACGACCTCCTAGGCCCTACCTACGACCTCCTACGACCTACCTACGACCTACCTATGACCTACTACGACCTACCTATGACCTCCTGACGACCATGCTACAAGTATGAGTCAGGGGCAAACTTGGCAGAGGTCGTGAATTAGGTCGTAAAAATGGGATAAGCCATTAAGGGTGTCAGGGGTTATGGGGAGTAGGCAGGAGAATGGGGTTGAGAGGGAAATATATAAATCAGCCATGATTGTGAATGGCGGAGTAAACCTGATGGGCCGAATGGCATAATTCTGCTACTATCACTTCTGAACTTCTGAACTTAAAAACTGCTTATTTGACCAATCAACTGGTCACCTGCCTTAACATGTGGCTTTGTGTCAATATTCCTCTCTGAAAAAGCTACAGGGAGAGATTGAGCCGACTGGGTCTCTATTCCCTGGAGCGCAGGGGGATGAGGGCTGATCTTATAGAGGCGGACTAAATCATGAGAGGAATAAATGGGGCAAATGCACAGAGTCTCTTGCCCCGAGTAGGGGAATCGGGAACCAGTGCATAGGTTTAAGCTGAGGGGGGAAAGATTTAATAGGAATCTGAGAGGTAACTTTTTTCACACAAACGGTGGTGGGTGTATGGAATGAGCTGCCAAAGGAGGTAGTTGAGGCAGGGACTATTGCAATGTTTAAGAAGCAATTAGACAGGAACATGGATAGGACAGGTTTAGAGGGACATGGGTGAAATGCAGGCAAATGGGACCAGTGTAGATGGGACATGTTGGTCGGTATGGGCGAGTTGGGCATGGACACTGTATCACTCTATGACTCTAAAACGTTCCTGAGAAATGCCTTTGGATGTTGCTGCTGTGTTCTGAGTGCTTTGTCAATGAAGGTTGTTGTGTGTAGGAAGGAACTGCAGGTGCTGGCTTACAGCGAAGATAGACGCAACATGCTGGAGTGACTCAGAGGGACAGGCAGCATCTCTGGAGAGAAGAATGGGTGACGTTGTGGGTCTCGTTGCTGCCCCTTGCCTTACAGCACGGCGACGCTGGGAGGATTATCCGGCCTCACATCCCAGCTCCAGATGTTCGGCCAGAATTCCCTTCCTTTCTTTTTCAGCAGATCGACGCTGAAGATATTCAAACCCACAGAGATCAAATCAATTTTCATTCGAAGAGTCAGAGCAAACTGTGAGTCCAAATATTGCGTCAGATGCACCTTTGGAAAAGTCCAACATCTGGACTTGGAGACATCTGGACTGAAGTGCTGGAGTAACTCAGCGGGTCAGGCAGCATCACTGGAGAACATGGATAGGTGACATTTCAGGTCAGGACCCTTGTACAGACTGATTTTAGTAGCAGGGACAAAGCTAGGCAGGTAATCGGTGGATACAGGTGAGTGGGTGGTGGGGGGGAGGGGGATTGATAGGCAGATGGTTGGACAAGGGCAAGAGGTGAAACGTCAGGTGTGAGACAAAATGACTGAAGAGTTATGAATGGTGAAGCTAGAGGAAGGAATGCAGGTGGAAGGGAAGGGGGGAGAGGAGGTGTAGGCATGAATCCAGGTGGGGCACGGGGGAGAGAGGGGTGAAAGAAAGTGGGGAGGGAAGGGGTAGTGTGTGTTCTGGCAGTTGCCTGAAATTGGAGAAGTTAGTGTTCATACGTTACACAAAAAAGCTGGAGAAATTCAGCGGGTGCAGCAGCATCTATGGAGCGAAGGAAATAGGCAACGTTTCGGGCCGAAACCCAAAGGGTTTCGGCCCGAAACGTTGCCTATTTCCTTCGCTCCATAGATGCTGCTGCACCCGCTGAGTTTCTCCAGCTTTTTTGTGTAACCTTCGATTCTCCAGCATCTGCAGTTCCCTCTTAAAAACTTAGTGTTCATACCGTTGGGTGTGAGCTACCCAAGGTGCTGTTCCTACGAGGTGCTGTTCCTCCAGTTTGTGTGTGACCTCACTCTGGCAATGGAGGAGGCCCAGGACAGAAAGGTCGGTGTGGGAATGGGAAGGGGAGTTAAAATGGTTAGTAACCGGGAGATCCAGCAGGCCTTGGCGGACCGAGCGCAAGTCATCGGTGAAACACTCGCCCAGTCTACACTTGGTCACGCTGATGTACAGGAGGCCACATTGGGAACACCTGATGCAGTGGATGAGGTCGGAGGTGGTGCACCTGAACCTCTCTCTCACCGGGAAGAACTGCTTGATGAGAGATCCAATGGGATAAAGAGATGAGGGTAGACACGAAGGATATCCTGTAGCTCGGCCACTTAAGGAAGCTTCCTGGATCAAAGTATTGAGCCCGGATCTGACCTTGTCCATCTAGTTTTCCACACACTTCAAAGGTGCACAAGTGTGTGTTGGCCTGAAGGGGGCAGGCTTGCAGAGGTAGAGAGATAAGCTCTTATAACAAAGCACAAAGTGCTGGAGGAACTCTGCGGGTCAGTAGACAATAGGTGCAGGAGTAGGCCATTCGGCCCTTCGAGCTATCATAATATATAGAGGGAATGGACAAGCGACGTTTCGGGTCGGAAACCTTCAGACTGATTGTAGTAGGGGGGGGCGTGTGGCAAAAGAGGTGGGGCCGGGGCTAGTCTGGCAAGTGATAGGTGGAAGATAGACACAAAAAGCTGGAGTAACTCGGCGGGACAGGCAGCATCTGTGGAGAGAAGTAATGGGTGATGTTGCGGGTCGAGACCCTTCTTCAGATGAAGTTACTCCAGCATTCCGTGTCTATCTACAGTTTAAACCAGCACCTGCAGTTCCTTCAAGTGATTGGTGGATACAGGTGAGGGAGCTCGAGTTGAAAAGGAAACAAAATGGCGGCAGATCAGGAGTGGAGTGGAATGTAAAGACAACAATGGAAGGGGGAAGAGTTGGGGGAAAGGGTGGAGAGAGGGGCAGGATAGTGGGAGGAATTGGTATGCAGTGGGGTGTAGGGGGCACAGAGAAGAGGTGGGGGAAGAGAGGGTGCAACTTAAAATTGGAAAATCCATTGTTCATATCATTGGACTTTGTGTTTTGCTGAAGATTCCAGCATCTGCAGTTCCTTGCATCTTGCTTTTATAACAGTAGACAGTAGACACAAAATGCTGGAGTAACTCAGAAGGTCAGGCAGCATCTCTGGAGAAAATGAATAGGTGATGTTTCGGATTGAGGCCCTTCATCAGACTGGTAAAGGGTCTCGACCCAAAATGTCACCAATTCTTTTTCTCCAGAGATGCTGCCTGACCCTCTGAGTTATTCCAGCATTTTGATCAGTACGGGCGTCAGGGTTTATGGGGAGAAGGCAGGGGAATGGGTTTGAGAGGGAAAGATAGATCAGCCATGATTGATTGGTGGTGTAGACGTGATGGGCTGAATGGCCTAATTCTGCTCTTAGAACATATGAATTTGCAAACCCGTTGAGTTCCTTCAGCAGACATAATGTGTAGGTAGGTACACAAAAAAACTGGAGAAACTCAGCGGGTGCAGCAGAATCTATGGAGCAAAGGAAATAGGCAAGGTTACGGGCCAAAACCCTTCTTCAGACTGATGGGGGGGGGGGGAGGGGGGAGGGGAGAAGAAAGGAAAAAGGAGGAGGAGGAGGAGGAGCCCGAGGGCTGAGGGAGAGATAGGAAGGGGAGGAGACAGCAAGGGCTAACAGAATTGGGAGAATTCAATGTTCAGGCCCCCAGGATGCAGACTCCCCAAGCGGAATATGAGGTGCTGTTCCTCCAATTTCCGGTGGTGCTTACTCTGGCCATGGAAGAGGCCCAGGACAGAGAGAAAACATGTTTTCTTAAAAACATAACATGTAGGTAGGATCTGCAGATGCTGGTTTACACCGAGGATAGATGCAAAATGCTGCAGTGACTCAGAGGGTCAGGCAACATCTTGGGAGAGAAGGAATGGGTCTCTCCAAAGATGTTGCCTGTCCCGCTGAGTTACCCCAGCATTTTGTGTCGATCTTCGAGTTCCTTCAGCAGTCTGTTTTATACATCTATATGCAAAATCCTAAGCCACAAGTGCTCATGATGGCAGCATCATTTAATAAGCCAAAAGTTAAGACAGTGCATCTTTCTAGTAAAGACCTACTTTAATATCAAAATAAAGCAATAAGTTCTGCTCAGATCTGAGGTATAAGTTGTACAGGATGCCTGTGTGACTGTGATCAAATTTACAGACAGATATTAGAAGCTTTTATTGGCGGCTTTTTGGTTTGTAATATAACATGGCCTTGCTACAGCGCTGGGCGAGACACAGTCTCACATACAAACATCCTTTAGCCGTCTCACTCACTTCCAGATAAAGCTGTTTATGATTGTCTCCCTGTAACTCCCAAACACAGAATTTTAAAGAGAAGTCTTGTTTAATTATTCATTCACAGGATGTGGGTGTGGATGGAAAGGAGAATGTTTAAACCTATCTCTAATCGACCTTGAACCGTGACGTTAGAGACTCACAGCATGGAAACAGGCCCTTTGGCCCACTGAGTCCATGCCGACCATCGATCACCTGTTCACGCAGTAGTTTTATACACTCCCTACACACTAGGGACAATTTGCAGAGGGCCAATTAAACCTACAAATCTACTCGCCTTTGGGGTGTGGGAGCGCTCGGAAGAAACCCATGCCGTCACGGGGAGAACATGCAAACTCCGCACAGACAGCAACCGAGGTCGGGATCGAACCAGGGCCTCTGGCACCGTGAGGTAATGGCTCTACCAGCTGCGCCACTGAGAGGAAGAGAGGGACTGAGAGAATGAAAGAGAAAGAGAGAGAGAGAGAAAAAGGGAACAGAAGAGAGGAACGGCAAGAGAGAGTGTGAGAGAGAGAGACTGTGTGTGAGAGAGAGAGAGAATGAGATCGAGAGGAAGGGGGAAACAGAGAGAGTGTGAAACCACCACACTCTTTGACAGCACCCGAGGTCAGGATTGAACCCTGGTCTCTGGCGCTATTGAACAGCGGCTATACCAGCTGTGCCACTGTGCCACCCTGTCTTGCTGGCTTCTTTCAGTGGCCAGTTAAGGGCAAAGATACCAGAGGAGCTCCTCTAGTATCTTTGGTTAAGAGCCAGCCACACTGGTGGGACTGTAGTCTCATGCAGGTCAGGTTTGACTCGAGTTCAGAGGGCAACATTCGGCGTGTAACTGGATTTCCCCAGTAGTTGAGAATGGTTGTGCTGTGATCTCACAATATCTGGTAACAAGCCCTCACTATGTTCCAACTGCAGCCTGTGACTAGGGGAACTAACTCATCAGTCTGAAGAAGGGTCTCGACCCGAAACGTCACCCATTCCTTCTCTCCAGAGATGCTGCCTGTCCCGCTGAGTTACTCCAGCATTTCCTCCCACATTCCAAAGACGTACAGGTTTGTTGGTTAATTGGCTTGGTGAATGTAAATATTGTCCCTAGTGGGTGTAGGATAGTGTTAATGTGCGGGGATCGTGGGTCGGCATGGGCCCGATGGGCCGAAGGGCCTGTTTCCGCGCTGTATCTCTAAATTAAAAATGTTTTCGTCATGTGTACCTAGGTACAGTGAAAAGTTTTTTAGTTGCGTGCTATCCAGTCAGCGGCAAGACTATACATGATCTGTCATCAGGGATCGCCAACACCCTCTTCCTCTTGTTGCTGCTACTGTCTTGCAGGAGGTACAGAAACCTCCAGTCCCACACCATCAGGTGCAGGAGCTCCAATCCAACAACCACCAGGTTCTTGAGCCATGCTACACAACCCCAACCATATCTCAGCAATGCAACCTCTAGCACTCCCATCAATTGTGTATTCTGGCACTCATGCTTCTTATTACACTGCCCCTTCACTGCCTTGTGTAGTGTGTGTATAACTGTTGTGTGGCCTGGGCCTGTGTGCCTGGAATGCTGCCGCAAGCAAGATTTTTACCGTACTTTTGTCTCACCATTATTGCCAACTGTCCCGTATTAGCCGGGACATCCTGAATATTAGGCTAAATTGGTATGTCCCATAAGGGACCGCCCTTGTTCCCTATTTGACCGCTACTACTCGGGTCGAGGGGACTGTCGGGTCGGAGACCTGCCTCACCCGCCCCGACGTAGTGCAGCCCGTGGAGAGCAGCAGCAGCAGCGCCTTGCCTGGCCAGCTGTCCGACCTTCGGACCTTCGCTTACCGCCGACACCACCACCCCTCCTTCTCTCATGGCCGATCATCGGTTCATGAGTTGGATGGGGCGCCGGACTTTGCGCGCGGGCTAAAACTCCTCAGCTGGCCCGCGCGACGGGCTTTGTGTGCAGTCCAGCATCCGGGCCAACTCATCATTCATCGGCCGAGTCAGTCAACGACTTGCCGTCAGAAATTTGTCCCTTATTTTGAACTTTGGTCCCTTATTTGGGAGTGAGGAAGTTGGCGACCCTGCTCACCATAGTCGTGCACATGACTGTAAACTCAAATTAATTTTGCATGAAACCCTATCACAGGTTCATGATGGAAACTAGCAGATTGTCATAAAAACCTACCTAGTCCAGTGATGGGCCGAAAGGCCTCTTTCCATACTATATTCCTCTATGATTCCATGCCTCTCAACATTGCAACAAAGGGGAAGATAGGAGCTTGTACAAAATTGAGCGACGTCCTCGACTGATTTTAGAAATCATTTTCCATGTATTTCTACTTGGATTGAAACCCTGGACCATTTCTATGGGTATTTTCATCTTGTTATAAGTTGGCTCCTGATGAAATGTTTTGTTGGGATTACTTCAGAGATTTAAATATCCTCCAGCAATTTATTGCACAGGTTTATTGGGTTCCAGGGCTAGCAATGTCCACGTTTAAAATGAACAACAGAAGCAGCTGGAAGCACTGAGCAGGTCAGGCAGCATTTACAGTGTGTAGGAAGGAACTGCAGATGCTGGTTTATATCGAAGATAGACACTAAATGCTGGAGTAACTCAGCGGGTCAGGCAGCATTTCTGGAGCAAAGGAACAGCTGAGGTTTCGGGTCGGGACCCTTCTTCAGACTGAAAAGGAGTTCTGACCCGAAATGTCACCTATTCCTTTTCCCCAGAGATGCTGCCTGACCCACTGAGTTACTCCAGCATTTGGTGTCTATCTAAGGCAACATCTACAGGCTTGGCACCAGATGGAGCAACTTTGGCTGGTGGCCTTTAATTGGAAATGGAAAAAGGTTAAGATACATCTTAAGATCTTAACTTTAAGATGCAGATGCTGGTTTAAATTGAAGATGGACACAAAAAGCTGGAGTAACTCAACGGGTCAGACAGCATCTCTGGAGAGAAGGAATGGGTGACGTTTCGGGTCGAGACCCTTCTTCAGACTGAGAGTCAGGGAGATGGTGATATAGAGAGATATTGAACAAATGAATGAAAGATATGCATAAAGTAAGATGTCGACTGTCTGCCCTGGGGCAGTGCCAATGATTGTGATTGGAGGAAAGGCACCTGACATCCAGTAATGAACGAGAGAGAGTTCAAGGACCAGCCAGGGATACAAAGCATTCTTGGCGTGTTCTGCATTAGTTTAGAGACACACCATTGAAACAAGCCCTTCGGCCCACCGTGTCCACGCCGACCATCGATCACCCCTTCACACGACTTCTATGTCATCCACTGCCTACACACCGGGGACAATTTGCAGAGGGACAATTAACCTGGGACGTGGGAGGAAACTGGAGCACCCGGAGGAAACCCATGCGGTCACAAGGAGAACGTGAAAACTCCGCACGGACCGAATCTGAGGTCGGGATGGAACCGCGGTCTCTGGCGCTGTGAGGCAGTGACTCTATCAGTTGCGCCACCGTGCTGCCCAATTGGCTGTGATTTAGTGATCTACTACCCCCCCCCCCCCTCCACCCATGTATAGAAGACAAGCATAGAGTCATAGTCATACAGCATGGAAATAGGCCCTTTGGCCCAACTTGCCCATGCTGACCAACATGCCCCATCTACACTAGTCCCACCTTCCTGCTTTTGGCCCACATATAGATCCTAGTGCTCTCTAAGAGCATTGCCGCTGCACAAAGCCAGAAGCTTTAGTCCACATCTAGAGGCGGTAACAATGGCGT
Source organism: Leucoraja erinaceus (assembly GCF_028641065.1). NCBI lineage: Eukaryota > Metazoa > Chordata > Chondrichthyes > Rajiformes > Rajidae > Leucoraja > Leucoraja erinaceus. Next base: position 20,380,764 of record NC_073406.1, on the reverse strand, counting down.
AGTGGTGGAGTTACTGCCAGAGACCCGGGTTCGATCCTGGCTACGGGTGCTGTCTGTACGGAGTTTGTACGTTCTCCCCGCTACCTGCGTGGATTTTCTCCGGTTTCTTCTTCCCACACCCGAAAGACATCTGAAGGAGGGTCTCGACCCGAAAGGTCACCCATTCCTTCTCTCCAGAGATGCTGCCTGTCCCGCTGAGTTACTCCAGCATTTTGCGTCTACCTTCGATTTAAACCAGCATCTGCAGTTCTTTCCTACACGTCATAAACAACCATATATTTAGACAGCGGTAGAGTGGTGCATCGGTGGAGTTGCTGCCTCATGGCGCCAGAGGCCAGGGTTCGATCCTGACCTCGGGTGGTGTCTCTGCAGAGTCGGTACGTTCTCCCTGTGACCTCGTGGGCTCTGCCCACTCTATCACTGGTACTGACCTCCACCATTTGAAGGCATCTACAGAAGGCGCTGCCTCAAAAAGGCAGCTGGCATTAAGGACCCACACCCTCCTCAGCATCTAAGGCCTAAAACAAACCACGTTTGTCCAATCTTGCTTTATAGCTCACTCCCTGTAATCCAGGCAGCATTTCTGCACCTTCTCCAAAGCCTCTACATCTGTCCCGTAATGGGGCAACCAGAACTGCATGCAATACTCCAAATGCAGTCTAACCAACGTCCTATAAAGCTGCAGATAGACCCAAAATGCTGAAACAACTCAGCGAGTCAGACAGCATCTCTGGAGAAAAAGAATAGGTGACGCTTTGGGGCAAGACCCTTCTTAGGACCGAAAGTCAAGTTAAATGGAAACGAGAGATATAGACAGTGATATAAAGAGATATAGAACAAATGAATGAAGGATATGCAAAAAAGGTGCAATATGTTTCCAGGGGATCTGAGGGAGAATTTTGACACCTTGACGGATGGTTGGAATCTGGAACATGTTGCCTGACAGGTTGGTGGAGACGAGCGTACACACAACGTTAAGAGACATTCAGCTAAGCACCGAATAGCCAGGCGACAGACAATGTGTTGGTAAATAGGACTGGGCAGACAGGCGCGGGATGGTCGGCATGGACATGATGGGCTGAAGGGCCTGTTTCTACATTTTTAGAACTTATGTTACACACCCATTGTAACCAGAAACCTATGACAATATCCCCCTTATTTTAACTGGGTTTTAGCCATGACTTTATGGTGGCGCAGCGGTAGAGTTGCTGCCTTACAGCGCCAGAGACCCCGGTTCAATCCTGACTACGGTTGCTTGTCTGTACGGTGTTTGTACGTTCAACTCATGACCAGCGTGGGTTTTCTCCGAGATCTCCAGTTTTCTCTCATACTAATTGGCTTGGCATAAATGTAAATGATCCCTAGTGTGTGTAGGATGTTAGTGTATGGGGATCGCTGGTCGGCGCGGACTCGGTGGGCCGAAGGGCCTGGTCCCGTGCTGTATTTCTAAACTAAAACTAAACCAAACTTTAATAGGCCTGTTTAACCCTGAAGCTTGATCAGTTGTGAAGGAAAACAAAAGCCCCCATTTATAAGGTGCCTTTCACAAACCTGGGTCCTGCAGTAAGTCTTTGCAGTAGGTCTACGAACAATGACTGCAGCAGAAATGCAGAAAATGCAGCCGCCAGTTTGAGCTGTGGGTTAAATAAGAAATGAAACAAGTTCAGACAGACAAGCAGAGGTGTTTATTGTTTAATTCATACAAGAGCAAATCAAACGCAAGGCCTAGAATTCCAAAGTAAAAATAGAACATGTTGGAGATGCTTGGACTGTGTTTCTCTCTCCACAGACGCTGTGTGACAAGCTGTTCCTGTTTATTATGTATATTGGTTAATGGATGAACACGATCTGTGTGTAATACCTTTAGTTTAGTTTAGTTTAGAGATACAGCGCGGAAACAGGCCCTTCGGTCCACCGAATCCGCGCCGACCAGCGATCCCCCTACACTAACACTATCCTACACACACTGCACGTTCTACAGACTAGGGACAATTCACATTTAAACTAAACCAATTAACCTACAAAACTGCGAGGCTTTGGAGTGTGGGAGGGAACCAAAGATCTCGGAGAAAACCCACGCAGGTCACGGGGAGAACGCACAAACTCCGTACAGACTGCACCCGTAGTCAGGATCGAACCCGGCTCTCTAGCGCTGTAAGGCAGTAGCTCTACCGCTGCGCCACCGTGATTCAGTAGAATTACGTGCATTTGGAGAAGATGTTTGAGAGATGGGCAACTTTCGATTAGTTTGAAGCAGTACATGTACACGGCCTGGGTCCGAGCTGCCACATTGCAAAGCACATCTGCATCTTAAATGACGTTTCAGGTTGAGACCTGAAGAAGGGACTCAACCTGAAATGTCATCCATTCCTTCTCTCCAAAGATGCTGTCTGGCCCGCTGAATTACTCGAAATGAGTTGAAATGATTGTGGTATGACACAGAAACTACTAATAACAGTTCAGTTGAGTAATTTCCCAAGGAAAACAATGCATGGACCATTATTCACAGTAAACCCTACACCCCGTCTGATGAGACTGAGCTGACAAGTATGATTAATCTTTGCAACCCAACGTAAACGTGTCAATAGCAGATGAGGGGCAGATGAAAGGAGCAATCCTAATTTATCAAACATACTTGTTAGAATCCGAGCAAGTGTGTTCTTGTCAAGTGAACAAGTTCACCGCGGAGAGCTCTCACACATGGTTCCAATCTGGAAACGCCGTTGTTATTGGTTTACTGTGTCAGTTTAACGAAAGTCAGGAATCTGAAATAAAAACAGAATGTACTGGAAATATTACGCAAGTAATTTTCATTCTCGGTTTTGCTCCAACAGGGTTGTCTCTGATCATAATTCCCAACACGTTTCCAGTGGAGACTGATGTAAGTTAAGGGAACAGCACCTGCCCTTCTGAATGGGTGCGTCACGCCCTATCCTGATTAACAGGCTCAACAATCAGACAATGCTTCATTTACATATCTCCTGACCCATCCATTTTTTTCATTTGCCTCGTGCCACCATTCCTTTTGCCGTTGGGTTTCACCTCCTCTTATCGCTTTGTTCTCTTCTCCTCTTCCCTGGGTCTCTGAACTGTAAAAACCCCCATTCCTGCCAACTCTTTCGAGTTTAGGGATGCAGCGTGGAAACAAGCCCTTTGCCTCACCGAAGCCGCGCTGACTAGCGATCTCTGTACACTAGTTCTATCCTACACACCGGGGACAGTTTACAGAAGCCAATTAACCTACAAGCCTGGATTGGACACAAAATGCTGGAGTAACCCAGCGGGTCAGGCAGCATCCTAGAACCCGCTGAGTTGTTCCAACACTTTGTGTCTATCTTCGGTAGAAAGCAGCATCTGCAGTTCCTTCCTACACAACCTATACACGCCTTTGCGATGTGGGAGGAAACTGGGTACAAAGAAAACATACGCGCTTACGGGGAGAACGTACAAAGTCCGTACAGACAGCACCCATGGTCAGGATCGAACCCGGGTCTCTGGCGCTGTAAGGCAGCAACTCTACCGCTGCTGTAAGACCATTGACCTGAAACCACTTCTCTGTCTGCAGATGCTGCCTGACTGTGCATCTTTTTGGTTGAATTCTATTTTGATCAAACTATTTTTTTTTTTATATTGCACCTGACAGTATTTAGTCTCCCAACCTGGTGCATTTAAGGACAACATTTGAAACCAGAATTCGGTTTTATGCTTCTCCTTTGATTTTGCTTCCAATATTTTTATTCCACAATGTTCTTAATAACCTTGCTGCAGACATCGGGCCTGCCAAGATGGTGAAAAAGTTTTTGAAGTCATTCTTTCAGTGTCTGTCAAAGGTAAACAGAATGTGGGAAGAATTAATGGTCTGATGCGCACACTGACGTTTTCTTGGGATGCGTTTGCTGGACTGTGGGTAGCTTTGAAGCTTTAGGCTTTGCTACTGGAGCAGTTCCTTTTGACAACATGTGTGTTTTTCACATCATTTGAACAACTACAAACTAGGTGGCCACACAAGATGGCTGATGCCTTTAGCTGGAGCGTCGGTAGACTTAAATGACGCAAGTGTAAGTGGTTACACTTTGGGAGGTCGAATGTAAGGGGGAAATATCCAATGAATGGGCAGTAGCAGTAGAGCTCCTGCCTTACAGCGCCAGAGACCCGGTTTCGATCCCGACTACGGGTGCTGTCTGCACGGAGTTTGTACGTTCTCCCCGTGACCTGCATGGGTGGTCTCCTACCACATTCCAAAGGCGTGCAGGTTTGTAGGTTAATTGGCTTGGTTGAAATGTTAAAATTGTCGCCAGTGCGTGTGGGGTAGTGTTAATGGGCGGGGATCGCTGGTTGGTGCGGACTCGATGGGCCGAAGGTCGTGACCCTGCACTGTACTCTTCTATATTCTATGTTCTATACAAAACCTTTGAGGAATCAACACAGGGTGTTCCATCGCTGATGATAAATAAGGCGTGAGTTTGTCCACATTGAATCAGAACTGCGATAGAGCGCTGTAATAAAATGCAATGGACATAACAGTCCTGCCCTCGAGAGTGCACCTATTATTGTCAGTGTTCACTACAAGCAGCTGTGGATGTTGCAATGGCCCCACTCAGCACTGTGATGGGGCCAGTGTTTATGTACAGTAATCCTTTCTCTCATGTTAACTCTGGCACAATGGGCAGTTCCCTTCTACCTGAGGTCACTCGAGCCGCTCTCTCCCACCTCCGACATTCCAGGTTCGATCCTGACCTCGCTGACTGGCCTGCAGGCTAAAGTCCAGGCCAATCCCCGGCACTGTCCATGATGACCTCATGTCTGGATAAAGGGAAACCCACATGGAACTTCAGGGAAATTCCTGTCCAACGTGTCACATGGATGCGCTTAAATTGAGCAGCTGACCAACAATAGTTGTCGCTTGTGGAGTGAATTTCATACCCTGACCAGACGTGTGTGTAGAAGTCTTTCTTCCCCCCTTAACTCTCCCCCCCCACCTCTGAAAAAGACCATATGCAACCTCTACCACCTGCCACATAATCCTAGATGCTCTAACCAGTCCCAGAAGTCCCGGAGACATTTGCCATCAGGGGCCATCGCTGCCATATATTCCGAGTTCCTGCCTTTACACCACGCATCAAAGCTGCCCCATGTGGTTAAAAAGACAAGCTTGGTCCCTGTACCTGCTGTACATCATCCGAGCTAACACACACACTGGGAGTCAAAGAGTCGAATAGTAGAGAAACAGTCCCTTCGGCCCAACACATCCATGCCGACCATCAAGTTCACCCCCATATCACTTCCATGTACCAGCACTAGGTCCACAGCCTTCTGTCCCTCGGCAATTCATCACTTGTCTGGTTACATCTTCAATGTTGTGAGAGTCTCTGTCTCCACCACCCTATCAAGTGTGTCGCAGAAACTAACCGTCCCTTGGATTAACATTAAGCTTATTACCTGTAATGCAAACCCTCCCCCCCTAAGTTCAGTTGTTGAAATATATAAACGTTAAACACTCGTGACTCGTGGCGATCGACTCTTGATTCTCTTGAATCCACCACCATCTCTGGACGCCAACAACTCTCTGTGTAAAAACCCAGCCCCACACATCTCCTTGAAATGTTCAACCCCACACATACAGCGATATTTAGTTTAGTTTAGTTTACAGATACAGCGCGGAGCCAGGCCCTTCAGCCCGCCCAGTCTGCAACGACCAGCGATCCCCGCACATCGACACTACCCTACACACTCTAGGGACAATTCTGCGCTTATACCAAGCCAATTAACCTACCAGTGTGGGAGGAAACTGAAGATCTCGGAGAAAACCCACGCAGGTCACGGGGAGAATGTACAAACTGCAGCACCCGTAGACGGGACCGAACCCGTGTCTCTGGCGCTGCAAGCGGTGTACGGGCACAACTCTATTGCTGCGCCCCTGTGCTGCCCTTAACTCACTCAAACTTCACCGTGAGGTCTGACTAAAGAACTTCCTCCACAACTCCCCCGAGGGTTTATTTGTGTAACGGGGCTGTAACTAGACTGGAAAGGGGCGGATTCAAGAGATGCAAATATACAGAGAGCTCATTATCTCTGTTGGTCAAAGAATAATAATGGCTGAGTGACTCATGGGTTTACTTTACATTAGACTTCAGAGATACAGCGCGGAAACAGGCCCTTTGGCCCACCGAGTCCGTGCCGACCAGCGATCACCCCGCACACTAGCACTATCCTACACACTAGGGGCAATTTACAATTTTACCGAATCCCATTAACCTACAAACCTGTATGTCTTTGGAGTGTGGGAGGAATCCAGAGCACTCGGAGAAAACCCAGAGGTTATGGGGACCAGGCAGGAGAATTAGGTTAGGGGGGGGAGATAGATCAGCTGTACTTGAATGGCGGAATAGACTTGACGGGTCGAATGGCCTAATTTTACTCTTATCGCTTATGACCTTTTGGCTTAAAACCCATGGGGTCACAGGGAGAACGTACAAACTGTTCACGGATAGCACCCGTGGTCAGGGTCGAACCCGGGTCTCTGGCACTGTAAGGCAGCGACTCTACCGCTGCGCCACCGGGCCGCCCTTGTGCACCAGAACTAAGGAAGAAACATGGACGTTGGCCAAGGGATTGGGGAAATGGTAGATTTGTTTTACAAAGATTCAATGTTCCGAGTAACTTCTTCCCGCATAAAGCATCTCTGGTGAATGTGGATAAGCTAATGTTTCACAGTCCGGGGAACACTGGTTCAATCTGGACCTCTGCTGCTGCATGTGTGGAGTTTTAATCCCCCCCCCCCCTTGTGCCCATGTGGGTTTCCCCTGGAGCTCCAGTGTCCTTCCACTGACCAAGGACGTGCAGTTGGTCGGCCGCTGCAAATTTCCCCAACTGTGCAGCTGATGGTAGAATCTGGGAGAAGGTGATGGGCTGATGGGGAAGATAGGTTAGAAGGAACATTTGTGCAATGTGACTCAATGGGCTGAATGGCTTCTTTTAAAGACAAAAGACAATAGACAATAGACAATAGGTGCAGGAGTAGGCCATGGAAGCAAGATGGTGTCGCGTGCACAGCGCGGGCCTCTGCGTCTCTACAGTTTTTGCAAGTTAGTAATTTTCTGTCGAGCAAACAGTTCGTATGGCCGTCATATTGTTTTAACCAGTCATTTTTACGACCTTGCACTCTGACTAGACGCTAAACTGCATTTCGTTGTACCTGTACTCGTACTTGTGCAATGACAATAAAGTTGAATCAAATCAAATCAAATCAAAATCAAATTCGGCCCTTCGAGCCAGCACCGCCATTCAATGTGATCATGGCTGATCATCCGCAACAAGTACCACGTTCCTGCCTTCTCCCCATATCCCCAGACTCCATTATTTTTAAGAGTCCTATCTACTGTAGCTCTCTCTTGAAAGCATCCAGAGAACCTGCCTCCATTGCCCTCTGAGGCAGGGAATTCCACAGACTCACCGCTCTCTATGAGAAAAGGTTTTTCCTCATCTCCATTCTAAATGGCTTACTCCTTGTTCTTAAACTGTGGCCCCTGCTTCTGGACTCCCCCAACATCAGGAACATGTTTCCTGCCTCTTGTGTGTCCAAGCCCTTAACAATCTTATATGTTTCAATGAGATTTCCTCTCATCCTTCTAAACTCCAGAGTGTACAAGCCCTGCTGCTCCGTCTCTCAGCATTTGACAGTCCCGCCATCCCGGGAATTAACCATGTAAACCTACGCTGCACTCCCTCAATAGCAAGAATGTCCTTCCTCAAATTAGAGGACCAAAACTGCACACAAGTCATTAGGAAAATATAGAAAACTGCTTTGGAAAGTTTTGGTAGAGCTACTGTCTTACAGCGCCAGAGACCCAGGTTCGATCTTGACTACGGGCGCTTGGCTGCACGCAGTTTGTACGTTCTCCCCGTGACCACGTGGGTTTTCTCCGACATCTTCGGTTTCCTTCCACATTCCAAAGATGTACAGGTTTGTAGGTTAATTCGCTTGGTATAAATGTAAAATTGTCCCTAGTATGTGTAGGGCCGTGTTAATATGTGGAGATAGCTGGTCGGTGCGGACTCGGTGGGTGGAAGGGCTTCTTTCCGCCTTGTATCTCTAAACTAAACTAAACTAAATTAAACTGAATAACCTGTGAAGCGCTGTACAAAGTCCAAAGCCCTCTGTATTTACACTTACGTTAGCATTTAAACACCAATAATTGGCTGCAGACTGATCTTTTCCTGGTTTGGCGATCAGAATATCTGCGAAGGTGAACTGCTCAAGGGAAAGACAACGATGAAAGAAAACCTGACCTGCAGTTCAACCAGCGACAATTGCTGTGAAAATGCTTAATCCCGTAAGGAAGTCGTGTCATTTCTGGAGGAGAAACCATTAGCATCTGGTATAAACTGACATTGATCTAAAAAAAAAAGAAATTAGAACCTGCGTTGGTTGAGAAATTAAAGAAGTTTGAAATGCCTGTGGTGAATTTAGCATATTTTAAAATTAATCCCTTTCAAATTCACCTTGACTTGAAATTCTATCGCTTGGAACAATATTTGTGCGTCTGACACAAATGCACTCCTTAGGAAATCTGATAGGTTTCCAAAATCAAGCCTCTTTGTCTCAGACAGTCCCTGAGGATTGAGGATGATTCATTTTTACATTGGTTTTGTGGGTTCCAATGTGACTGATGAGGCCAATTGCCCAAGAGAGTTGTGGAATTCTCTGCCACAGAAGGCAATGGAGGTCACTTCACTGGATGTTTTCAAGAGAGAGTTAGATATAGCATTTAGGGCTAAAGGAATCAAGGGATATGGGGGGAAAAAGCAGGAATGGGGTATTGATTTTGGATGATCAGCCATGATCATATTGATTGGCGGTGCTGGCTCGAAGGGCTGAATGGCCTACTTCTGCCCCTATTTTCTATATTTCTATGTTTACTTTCTTAGGCGTCTGAAAAGATTTGGCATGTCCGTGAAGATTCTCTCGAACACTATGGAAAGTATCTTGGTGGGATGTATCTCAGCCTGGTTCGCCAACTGCCCTGCCCTTCACTGTCTGAACCTGCAGAGAGTGGAGAACTCAATCCCAGTCCATCGCAGTCTTGTCGAGTCCTTCCATCAGGACCATCCAGCAGCAGATAGAATTAAGACCAATACTGCTCAGCTCTCTTCACAACCTCCAAACTCCAGAGAAAAAAACCCAACTTCATCCAACGTCTGCCTATATTTAGTACCATCTAATCCAGGCAAGATTCTGGAAAAACTGTTCGCACCCTCTACAAAGGCTCCACACCCTTCCAGTAATGGATGACTAGAACTCCATACTATATTCAAAATTTGCCCACAACAAAGATATAGAACCATGGCTTCCTGACTCTTCAACTCAAATCCCTGACCTGATGAAGGAAAGCATGTCATGTGCCTTCACCAATTTACCTGCTCAGAAAGTCTGGATCTATCGGCTAGTTTGCCAACATGTTGAAAATTTCGGCGACCTGACGTTTGCCGGCAGTCGCCTGTAAAGGTGGCGTAAGTGGAACAGGCCCTTTACCTTTCACAAAACATTACTCCCTTTATCATGTATCTGTACACCATAAATGGCTCGATTGTAATCATGTATTGCCTTTTCACTGACTAGTTGGTACGCAACAAACGCTTTTCACTGTACCTCGGTACACCTGACGATAAACTAAACTAATAACTGATACAGAGCTTTTCAATGTACCTTGTTACAGGGGACAATAATAAACTCATCCAAAAAAATAAAAACTGGGTGCGTCCAGGTGAGGGGGGGAGGGGGAGGGGGGTTGTGGTCAGTTACATAAAGTTACATATCATGATGTGTTGGAGTTGATATCAGGTCATCCACCCATAACATGAACTCAGATTTTTCCCTCCCACAGTGACTGGGTATTGCCAAGAATATCTTGTGTGTCAAATTTCCAGTAATCATTATCTCTCTCATTTGTCGCCAATAGATGTAATGTTTACCCCGACAATCGTGATGTGGACATTCCCTCTGTCCTCAATAGCCCCTCAGGCTCTCCACAATGCGCCTGCTGGTGAATTCTGACTGAACACACAACCGTAGAGGGCTGTCGGGAGAGTCGCTGCCGCTCAGATATGACTCACCGTGGGAGAAAGCGATGTGTGTGGTCTGTCATAAATCATGGAACACAGGGCGACACACACACTAGTTCCATGACACAAACAGGGTCTGAGGAAGGGTCTCGACCCAAAACGCCACCCGTTCCTTTTCTCCGGAGATGCTGCCTGAGCCGCTGAGTTGCTCCAGCTTCTTGTGTCTATCATTGTGCAATTTACAGAGGAGAAATGAACCTGCAAACCTGCACGTCTTTGGAGTGTGAACGGAAACCAGAGCACCTGGAGGAAACCCACACGGTCACAGAGAGAACGTGCAAACTGCACGCAGACAGCACCCGAGATCAGGATTGAACCAGGGTTACTGGCGTGGGGAGGCAGCGGCCTGCACGGCCTTGTATCTGTGCCCATCATTTATCACCACGGTAACGGAAGGCACGTTACAGCTTTATTGGTCTTTAGTTACTAAACTAAAGATCTAAACGAGGGGACTTGAAGTCTTGATGTTTGGCCGAACTATTTTGTGAGCATCCTTGTACTGTGGATGAAGTATGACACCTGCAGACAGGGACGTGTGACTAGTTAATCTTACACGAGTCCCCATGCTCCTCCTAGCAGCAAGTGTTATCCGAATGCTTCAAGAACATTGCTCTCTGGAATTTAACACCAACCAGTGTTCTTGCAAATATCTACGTTTAGAGAAGATAGACACAAAATGCTGGAGTAACTCAGCGGGACAGGCAGCATCTCTGGAGAGAAGGAATGGGCGATGTTTGTGTGCGAGACCCCTCTTCAGACCAGTTTTAGAGATACAGGGTGGTAACAGGCCCTTTGGCCCACTGAGTCTGTGCCGACTGACACTCACCCGTACACTAGCTCCACCGCCCACACTAGGGGCAACTTACAGAAGCCCATTAACCCACAAACCCGCATGTTTTTGGAGTGTGGGAGGAAGCTGGAGGTCCCACCTGGTCACGGGGAGAATGTACAAACTCCGTACAGGCAGCACCCGCGGTCAGGATCGAAACCAGGTCTCTGGCGCAGTAGGGCAGCAACTCTACCGCTGCACCACCGTGCCAGCTCACAGCTCACCTCCTTCACCTCAACTCCTCATCACCAACGCACTTCCAGTAAATCTTCAAGAAGGAACTGCAGATGCTGGAAAATCCAAGGTACACAAAAATGCTGGAGAAACTCAGCGGGTGCAGCAGCATCTATGGAGCGAAGGAAATAGGCAACGTTTCGGGATGAAACGTTGCCTATTTCCTTCGCTCCATAGATGCTGCTGCACCCGCTGAGTTTCTCCAGCATTTTTGTGTACCTTATAACCATATAACACCATATAACAATTACAGCACGGAAACAGGCCATCTCGGCCCTACAAGTCCATGCCGAACAATTTTTTTTTTTCCCTTAGTCCCACCTGCCTGCACTCATACCATAACCCTCCATTCCCTTCTCATCCATATGCCTATCCAATTTATTTTTAAATGATACCAATGAACCTGCCTCCACCACTTCCACTGGGAACTCATTCCACACCGCCACCACTCTCTGCGTAAAGAAGTTCCCCCTCATATTACCCCTAAACTTCTGTCCCTTAATTCTGAAGTCATGTCCTCTTGTTTGAATCTTCCCTATTCTCAAAGGGAAAAGTTTGTCCACATCAACTCTGTCTATCCCTCTCATCATTTTAAAGACCTCTATCAGGTCCCCCCTTAACCTTCTGCGCTCCAGAGGATAAAGACCTAACTTATTCAACCTATCTCTGTAACTTAGTTGTTGAAACCCAGGCAACATTCTAGTAAATCTCCTCTGTACTCTCTCTATTTTGTTGACATCCTTCCTATAATTGGGCGACCTAGTAAATCTTTTCTGTGCTCATTGAGGGAAAACGGTGCAACAGTCCGCTTCCCATATTGATGATTGTTTGTGAGCGAGCTGCTGCTTTCACAGAAGCAGTGGCCAATGTTGGACCAATTAACATTCAAAACAACCCACTCCGGTGTTTGGTTTCACCGGCCTTTCCCCGGAGGTGCCTTCAGGGAAGTATCTGGACACCTGAACTTTATACCAGACTTTGCAAGTAAACTTCTAGCGGCTCATAATTTAATAAAAACGGGCAGACATTTTTCTTGTGCTGTCTGCGACTACTCTGAGACGTCCTGCCAGCCAGATCATGGTGACTGAACGAGTTGTCTGCAGGGAACGCCAGTCGGAGATGTGCGGCCTATCCACTATTGTAGGACCGTGCAAGTGTATGGGGTGATCGCTGGTCGGCATGGACTTGGTGGGCCAGAGGGCATGTTCCCATGCTGTACGTCTAAACTAATCTAAACTTAAATCAAGGAATTACTGCCAACTAAGCATAAATAATATAGTCACAAACTTTTTACATCTTTTGAATCTATAGAATGGTCAGTCAGTCTAGTCCATTTTCTGTGAGTTATTTAAGAAGGAACTGCAGATGCTGGAAAATCGAAGGTAGACAAAAGTGCTGGAGAAACACAGCGGGTGCAGCAGCATCTATGGAGCGAAGGAAATAGCCAACGTTTCGGGCCGAAACCCTCCTTCAGGTTGATGTTGGGTGGGGAGAAGAAAGTGAGTCTGGCGCAATCATTCTCACAGCCTAATCAGCAGTCCTGCATATTTACAACATGTCGCAAACCTTTGTACACATTATCACACTGCCCCCATGAACCCTGTGCAGGAAGGAACTGCAGATGCTGGTTTAAACCGAAGATAGACACGAAATGCTGGAGTAACTCAGCGGGCCAGGCGGCATCTCTGGAGAGAAGGAATGGGTGACGTTTCGGGTCGAGACCCCCCATGAACCTTATTGACTCGATCATCATCATCATTGAAGACGTTGAAGGGCGCGGTGTCTTACAATGCTGTGTACGCCAGTGATCGCAACTTCTGCTGAAGTGTGGATGGCCGTTGGCTCACTAGGAGCTGACCCGCCCTTTGACAGGTCTTGTTTGTGGTCCTGCCGGGGGTCCATAGGTGGGGGAGACGGTTTAATCGCTGACTATCCGACCATGGAGCAGGTAGCACGGGATTACATGGTACCCGTGGTGGGAGGGAACTTCCCCCCCCCCCTCCCCCGACTTGACCATCATTGCCTCGAGGATCTCTACAACAGCAACATCAGCCCCGCTTATATGGAGCAGTAAATCCTTACTTTCGTCCTTAAGGCGGGAAGGTTAAAACATCCGAGCCCCCAGCTGTGGGGATCGACCATTCACTGCCGCCTCATTGCTGGAACAATCGTTCCGAACATTGGCTCATTTCCCCCTGTGCAGATGCAGCTGGGCTGTTTTAGTGGCACTTGGAGCAGGATGTGGAGCAGACGATTAAAGGATGCAGACTTAGTATCAGGGCAGACGAAGGGTTTCCTGCACCTGAGGCCACCTCCCGTAACCCTGACCCCCCCCCCCCCCCCCCCCCCACCCTAGGCAGCTGGCTGGTGCCTGCGTACACGTCACCCACTGGCATTGTCATGCCATTTCTTCCACATGTTCTGGTGGAATTCATTGCCACACACGGCTGTGGAGGCCACATCAATGGATATTTTTAAGGCAGAGATAGAAAGATTCTTGATTAGTACGGGTGCCAAGGGTTATGGGGAGAAGGCAGGAGAATGGGGTTAGGAGGGTGAGATAGATCAGCCATGATTGAATGGCGGAGTAAACCTGATGGGCCGAACGGCCCAATTCTGCTCCTACCTCTTATGATTTTATGAATTTGTAAATTCCCCCTCCTTAGATATTGTAACTACTTCCAATCATGTTAAACACCCTTTGAAAGAGGGTCCTTGTCAGCAAAAACATCACCATCTTGTTCCAAATGATGCAGGACAACACTCAGAGTGGAGAGGAAGGTTGTTTGGGGAAGAGCATTGTCCTGAATGTACAGTATTTGGACACTTCTCTGAACGGCAGAACTTTAGTGTTCACCTGAACACCAGCAACAAGCAGGCACAGTCTGTGCAGCTTCCTCTGTCTGACAGCCACAATGTGGTTTTATTCACTGCCTTTAATGTCATGAAACATCACTGAAATCACTAAAATGCTTAAGGGCCTGTCCCACTTGGCCGTCATTTGCGCGTCACGTGCGCGTCACGATACGTAAATGATGTCGCGTAAATTACCCGCAAATGACGGCCGATTGGGACAGGCCCTTAACTCTACGTGGAGAAGCATTAGACATTACAGGTGACTCAGGGAGTGCGGCTATAAGCAGCAACTTGAAGGAGCACAGAGGGATAGAGAGACAGATAGAATTAGCAAGTGAATTCCAGGTTCAGGGTGTATTCCATCCAGTTAGAAAGGGAATTCCAGCATTCGGAGTGTGTTTCCCCGAGTTAGGATTAGTGTATTCCACAATTAGTGTTAATTCCAGAGTGTATTAAAAACATAGAAACATAGAAAATAGGTGCAGGCGTAGGCTATTTAGCCCTTCGAGCCAGCACCGCCATTCAATATGATCATGGATGATTGTCCAAAATCAGTACCCCAATCCTGCCTTTTCCCCATGTCCCTTGATTACGTTAGTCCCAAGAACTCTCTCTTGAATACATCCAGTGAACCATTCCAGTTAGGACCTGAATCCCTGAGTTGGGAAGTAAATCCCAAAGATTGGATGTGAATTCCAGAACTAGGGGTGATTGTGAGAGTTTGGGGTGAATTCCATGGGGCAGGGGCTCTGGCAGATGAAGTGACCAGAGATACTGGAGAGCTGTGGGGCTGGAGTAGGCGACTGGGGATTTGAAGATGAGAATTGTACATGATATTGTCACCGACATCGGCCCACACTCATTGGCAAGTTGTAATTCATCAGGTCCCAAGCACACACGCACACGTACACACACGTGCACACACTCATGCACACACGCACACACACGTGCACACACTCATCACACACACGCACACACACACGCACACGTACACACACGTGCACACACTCATGCACACACACACGCACACGTACACACACGTACACACACGTGCACACACTCATGCACACACGCACACACACGTGCACACACTCATGCACACACGCACACACATGCACACACACACACGCACACACACACGTGCACACACTCATGCACACATGCACACACACACATTCACACGCACGCACACACGCACACGTACACACACGTACACACACACACACACACACACACACACACACACACGCACACACACACACATGCACACATACACACATGCACGCACACACACGAGCACACACACACACCTCTCTCTCTCTCTCTCACAAATATCTCTCGCACACACACACATGCAGGCACACACACACATGCAGGCACACACACACATGCAGGCACACACACACATGCAGGCACACACACACATCTCTCTCGCAAACACACTCGTATAAATATCTTTGTCTCATACACACACACACATGTGCATGCCCATCTCTTGCACACACAATTGTCTATCTCTCACATACAAGCACACAGGTCTCTCTCTCTCTTTCTCTGACACATACACAATCACACATATTTCCCTCTCACACACACACATACACAAATGGCAACAGTGAGTGTAGTTGGTGGGGCTGATACCGCACCCATCCCACGCTGATCTCCAGCACTGTCTGCGTGGGTGTTTCCACTTCCTCCCTGTGACCGTGTGACTTCCCTTCATGTGTTCTAGTTTGCTCCCACATCCCAAAAAGAAGTGGATTAGTAGATTAATTAGCCACAGTAAATTTCCCCTGGTGTGTAGGTGCCTGATAGAACATGGGGGAGTTGACAGGAATATGTAGATAAAATGGGTTGGGGTGGGATTACTGTAAAGATGGGTGGTTGATGGTTGGCAAGAAGTCAGTGGGCTGAAGGACCTGTTTGTGTGCTGTATCTCTCTATGACTGTACCATACACATACAGACACACACACGCTTACAGAAACACACACTGAGAAACACACAGAAACACGCACACACACACACACGCGGGCAGAGAAACATGCACATACACACAGACACAATCACACACACAGAAACATGCACACACAGAGAAAGACACAGAAACACGCATACACATGCACACACCCATGCGCACACAGAACCATACATATACACACACAGGAACGCAGACACACACAGAAACCCACATACACACATCTAAACACACAAACAACGCACACATTTACAAGCAAGATGCACACAGGCTACAGACAAACACACACACACACACACACACACACACACACACACACACACACACACACACACACACACACACACACACACACACACACACACACACACACACACACACACACACAGGAAGTAACAGCACGTGAAGACAATATTGCAGAGCGAGATTGTAAAATTTATCTTGTTAAGTTGTTCCGTCATGATCTTGAACAGTTAAAGTTTAATTTAATGAGTCTGGGAATATTCATTACAGACCATAAGCTGGTTTTGCAGTGCCTTCAGATTTGGGGGAGTTGGGGGTAACTTTTTCTGATCTCTTACTTCGACGGAGATGCGATTTTTTTCTATATTGTATCTCCTTCCACACTGCAGCCCAACATCGAGGAGTTGGCGGCCTTTGCTGGAGACCGACTTCGGGGAGCTCCACCGCGGGAGCCTGCTGACTTACCATCGTGGAACTCGCGATCCCTGTCGGGGATCGACTTCTGTTCTCCAACCGAGGAAGCCTGCAGACTTTAACATCATGGAGCTCACGGTCCCCTGGTTAGAGACCGACTTTGGGAGCTCCAAGCAGCAGGAGTTTTGACCGCCCCGATGCGGATGATTCGACTGCCCTGACTGTGGTAGAATAAAGAGGAAGAAGATTAGACTTTATTGCCTTCCATCACAGTGGGGAACATGGGGAATCTGATGTGGTGGATGTTGATGTTGATTTTTATGTAGTTGTGTGTCTTGTTGCTTTTTTTAGTATGGCTGTATGGTCATTCGAATATCACTGTACCTTAATTGGCACACGGACAATAAAGTGACCTTGAAACCTTGACCTTGACACATTCCTCTATAACGGTGACCAGGGGTACTGATTGTGGACGATCAGCCATGATCACATTGAATGGCGGTGCTGGCTCGGAGGGCCGAATGGCCTACTCCTGCACCTATTGTCTAGTGTCTATTGTCTAAGGCATGAGAATGGGGTTAGGAGGGAGAGATAGATCAGCCATGATTGAATGGCGGAGTAGACTTGATGGGCCGAATGGTCTTATGACCTTATGACTTTTTTGTATCTATCATCTGTGGAAGCACAGTTGATGATTCAGGTTGAGATATGAAGAGGTGAGAGGGAGGGGTGAGGCAGGGGTGGTGGTAGGCGACACCAGGGGAGATGGTAGTGGATGGGGGATATAGTGAGTGGGGGAGCTACAGAAAGTGGCTGGTAGATGGTAGATGGAAACAGATAAGGGAACAAAGTGAAGTTGGTGGTTGGGGAGGATGGGAGGGGAGGAAGCAGAGACAGAGATTGCAAGATGATAAGTAGAACTGGATAAGGACCAATGACGGGCAGATGCAAACATGTGGGGATAGGGGATAAGGAAGTGTAGACACAAGGAACTGCAGACGCTAGTTTACAAAAAAAAAGACACAAAGTTCTGGAGTAACTCAGCAGGCCTGGCAGCATCTCTGGAGAACAGGGATAGGCAACGTTTTAGGTCTGGGCCCTTCTTCAGATTGATCGTCTCAAAAACGTGTGGATCTTCCTTCGCTCCATAGATGCTGCTGCACCCGCTGAGTTTCTCCAGCAATTTTGTGTACCTTCGATCTTTCTGCAGTTCCTTCTTGAACACATGGGTTTGTAGTTTAATTGGTCCCTGTAAACGTCCCCCAATGTGCAGGGAGTGGGTGTGAAAGTGGGATAACACAGAACTAGTGTGAACGGGTGATGGATGGTCCACGCGGACTCGATGGGCCAAAGGGCCTGATTCCAGTCTGTGTCTCTACCTTCCTCTGCCACTTCTACCTCTCGTAGTCTATGCCCCTGTCCCACTTAGGAAACCTGAACGGAAACCTCTGGAGACTTTGCGCCCCACCCAAGGTTTCCGTGCGGTTCCTGGATGTTCCCGGGGGGTTTTGTCAGTCTCCCTACCTGCTTCCACTACCTGCAACCTCTGGCAACCACCTGCAACCTCCGGGAACCGCACGGAAACCTTGGGTGGGGCATAAAGTCTCCAGAGGTTTCCGTTCAGGTTTCCTAAGTGGGACAGGGGCATTGAGGTTTCCCCCTCAGTGTGTGTTTACCTCCTCCGTCTGTGAGGATTAGCTGCTCACGTATTATCGATGTTGTTCCTGGCTCTGTCCATGCACAAGTCGACTGTTGCTTTTGCCTGGGTAGGTTAAAGTTTATCATTGCAGCGTGTACCGATGCACAGTGAAATCTTTTTTTACATGTTATCTTGCTGGATCATATAATCAGGTCAAACTCAAGTGCAAGAGGTAGAGCAAAGGGGAAGATACTGAGTGCAGAATATAGTTCTCAACATTGTAGTGCATCGGTTCCATAGACAAACTCCAATGTCCGTAGTGGGGTAGAAGTGAATCGGACAGTACCCAACTTATGAAAGGATTGTTCAGACGCCTGATTACAGAGGGGAAGAAGCTGTTCCTGAGTCTGGTTGTATGCTCTTAAAAGCTTTTGTACCTTCTGCCCGATGGGAGCAGAAAGAAGAAGGAATGATTGGGGTGGGACAAATCCTTGATTATGGTTAAGAAGGAACTGCAGATGCTGGAAAATCGAAGGTAGACAAAAATGCTGGAGAAACTCAGCGGGTGCAGCAGAATCTATGGAACGAAGGAAATAGGCAACGTTTTGGGTCAAAACCCTTCTTCAGACTGATGTGGGTGGGGGGGGGGGGGGGGGGGGGGGGGGGGGGGGGGGGGGGGGGGGGGGGGAAGGGGGGGGGGGGGGGGGGGGGGGCCAGGCTGAGGGAGGGCTGAGAAGGGGAGGAGACAGCTGGGACTACCTGAAATTAGAGAGGTCAATGTTCATGCCACTGGGGTACAAACAGCCCAAGCGAAATATGAGGTGCTGCTCCTCCAATTTACGGTGGTCCTCACTCTGGCCGTGGAGGAGGCCCAGGACACAAAGGTCGGACACGGAATGGGAGGGGGAGTTGACTATGGTGCTGCTTCTCCAAGTAATGACAATATCTGCCCTTCCAAAGGATTTAATCACCTGTAAAGGCTTGTGATGAATCTGGGGGATTTGAAAACAAGGGTGGAACTCTCAAAGTAAAGGCATTGTTTAATTGGAAACCCAAATTACCTGGAATAACACCAAAGACTATTAATTTGAAATATAATTAAGTGGAGTCTACAATAAAAACATGCTTGGGCCAAATGATCGGTGATTAAAGTTAGTACGTTCTCCCTTTGACTGTGTGGATTTTCTCCCAATACTCCGGTTTCTTCCCACGCTCCCAAAGACATGCAGGTTTGTGGGTTAATTGGCTTTGATAAAAAACTTGTAAATTGTCCCTCATATGTAGGCTAGTGCTAGTGGACGGGAATTGCTGGTTGCCATGGGCTTGGTGGGCCGAAGGGCCTGTTTCCGCACGGCATCACTGGAGTAGAGTGAACTAAAGCTTGTTTACGGAGTGTCACTTCACCGGCTGTGGGGTATTTTTGTAGATCTGAAACGAGACATGGCTATTGGAAGGAGCACTTTGCCTTTGAGCACAATAAATAGTCATATTTTTGAAAATATCCTGCTGTCATTTTACTTCCTCTTTTTGACTTTTTTTCATTTTCATTCTGTCTAGACAGCATTCCTGGCCTTATGATCAGGTCTTATCCCAAGTGGAACTGGACCAAGTCTCACACAGCGGATGCTGTCTCTGATAAGACGCAAGCTCATCACTTTTCCTCTTCTCCCTTCAATCCTTCAATGCTAAATCCTTCACCCTTTATCCACCCAGGAGTGTGTCGAGCCGGTGGAGTGGGTTCGCTGGAGGCCCTACAGCAGCCTGGGGCTGGGTTAGATCGGGCACCGCTCCATGTGGCTGAGTGTGTGGATAGGATGCGGCCTGCAGGGGCATGGAGCGGTGGAGGACATCGCCAACGTCGCCTGGCCTGGCTGACCCCTGCAACTGCGGCCCACAGCCGTCACCAGGACAACCGGACTTTATGACCAAGTTAAGACTCTAACCTTTTTTTTTAATTTCAGACTGAAATTAAAAAAAAGGTTAGAGTCTTAACTTGTACAGGATCGCACCTAAAACGTGGCAACTCTTGTGTACTGACTCTTTAGACTTGAGACTATAGAGATTACAGGGAGGAAACAGGCCCTTCAGCCCAATGAGTCCGTGGTGACCAGCGATCACCCCGCACACTCGCACTATCCTACACACCAGGGACAATTTACAATGTTACTGGTCAAATTAACCTACAAACCCGTACGTCTTTGAAGTGTGGGAGACAACTCACGCAGATTTCTGGGCGTTCATATTGCAGAAGATCTTTCCTGGTCCCAGCACACTGATGCAATCATAAAGAAAGCACATCAGCACAGCTACTTCCTGAGAAGACTGCGGACAGTCGGTATGCAGGGCTGCCAACTCTCACGCTTTGAGCGTGAGTGAGATTCACGCCCTCCAGCAAACTCTCACGCCCTCACGCTCATCACACATTTCTCACGCTCAGTGGTGAGAAATTTTGTGATCAACAAAAATTTCAAAACTCGGATAAACTGCAGGGTCCGCGCGCGGGTGTTGGAGAGCCGGGGCAGCGGGAGGGATGGGAGCAGAACCAGCGGCGGGAACAGATGCGGGGAGCCGGGACGGACGAGTGTTTGCCGGGGCCGGCGTGTCGCTCGCTGCAGCTCTGGCCATGGAGCGCTCCGGACAGTGCGAGTGTCCCGGGTGTTGGAGGCGTCGGAAGCGTTCCGCCGCTGCCGCTACCGCGGGAGTCTCTGTGCCGAAGGGACAGACTCTCAAAGGGAGGTGGAGAGGAGAGAGAGAGAGAGAGAAAGGGGAAGGAGACAGTGGGGAGAGAGAGAGAGAGGGGGGTGAGAGAGAGAGAGAGAGGGGAGAGACAGGGGGGGAAGAGAGAGGGAGGAGGGGGAGAGAGAGGGGAGAGAGGGGGGGGGGAGAGAGGGGAGAGAGAGGTAGGGGAGAGTGAGGAGGGGAGGAGAGAGAGAGAGAGGGGAGAGTGTGTGTGGAGAGAGAGAGGGACGGAGATAGAGAGGGGAGGGAGAAAGAGGTTGGGGGTAGCCAGGGGGAGAGAGAGGAGGATAGAGAGGGGGGGGAGAGAGAAGAGAGGGAGAGGGAGAGAGGAAAGAGAGGGGGAGAGAGAGAGAGGGAGGGAGAGAGAGAGAGAGGGGGTGAGAAATAGGGAGAGAGAGAGATAGGGAGAGAGAGAGTGGAGAGAGGGGACAAGAGGAGAGGGGGAAGAGTAAGGTGGCAGGGAGAGAGGGGGGGGAAGAGAGGGGGGGAGAGAGAGAGGGGGGGAGAGAGAAGAGGAGGGAGAGGGGGGGGGAGAGAGTGAGAGGGGGAGACATGGAAATGAGAGGGGGTGAGAGGAGAGACAGAGAGGGAGAGAGGAGAGAGAGAGAGGGGAAATAGAGGGGGAGGGGGGAGAGAGAGGGAGGGAGAGAGGGGAGTTGAGAGAAGAGAGAGCAGAAGAGAGGGGGAGAGAGAGAGAGTCTCTGTGTCGAATTTGCCCAGGTGACTGGCATGGATCAGGCTGCGTCTTGGTGCATCCTGGAGGACAACCAGTGGCTGCTGGAAGTAAGTACCAAGCACTGGGTAGAAACGGTGGAAGGTAGTGGACTTCAAATGGGGGTGGTTGGAGAAAGCATCCTGCTAGATTTTCACTTACTGTAACTGCAGGAAAAATGTTCACGATGTTGGGGGCGTTCAGAACCATGGGTCACAGTTTAAGAATAAACGGGGGGGGGGGGCAGTTAGGACTGAGATGAGGACAAACTTTCTTCACATAGAGAGTTGTGAATCTGTGGAATTCTCTGCCACAGAAGGCAGTGCAGGCCAATTCACTGGATGTTTTCAAGAGAGAGATACATTTAGTTCGTGGGCTAACGAAATCAAGGGATATGGTGGGACACCAGGAGAGAGGTACTGATTTTAGATGAATAGCCATGATCATATTGAATGGCAGTGCTGGCTCGAAGGGCCAAATGGCCTATTCCTGCACCTATTTTCTATGTTTCTATGCTTGAGTATATGGCAATAAATCACTTGATTTTGCAGCTTTCATGCATGGTGGAGGTATAATGTAGTCATAGAGTGATAGTGTGAAAACAGGCCCTTCGGCCTAACTTGCCCACACTCACCAACATGTCCCAGCTACGCTACCTGCTTTTGGTCCATACCTCCAAACCTGTCCTATCCATGTATCAGTCTAACTTTTTCTTAAATGTTGGGATGGTCCCTGCCTCTACTACCTCCCCTGGCAGCTTGTTCCATGCACCCATCAGCCTTTGTGTGGATAAAGTTACCTCTTAAAAAGTTACCTCTTAAAAATACTTCATACAAAAAACATTGAAATCATACTTCTACAGTGCACTAAAACATGATTTTAATATATCAAATTTCAAAAAGTTCCTACCCTTCTTCCACACCCTCTCCCCACTCGGTTGCTCCACTCCCTCACCAGGTACCCCCAAGGCCAGTGATCAGTGATCGCACAGCCTCCCCCCTTTCAAAAATGCTCCAATCCAAATTAAAGCATATATATTGCATTCAAGTGTCAGTTATAAGACTCGCTACAGTATGCACCATATTGCACAATTTCAAGCTGAAAAATGCAAATGTTCCGTGCCAATGGGAGAGGGACACCCTCCTCCCCTCCCCTCCCCCCCCCCCCACCCCCCGGTCGCTATGCTCCCTCGGGCTTGGTCTTTCGCAATATCTCACTCCCAACTCTCACCCAATGTTGGCAGCCCTGCCTTAACTCACTCAAACTTCACCGTGAGGTCTGACCAAAGAACTTCCTCCACAACTCCCCCGAGGGGGAGGGTGCGGAACATTTGCATTTTTCAGCTTGAAATTGTGCAATATGGTGTATACTGTAGCGAGCAAGAATTTCATTGCCCTATACAGGGACACATGACAATAAACTCACTTGAATTTGAACTTGAACTATTAAAATCATGTTTTAGTGCACTGTAGAAGTATGATTTCAATGCTTTTTGTATGATGTATTTTTAAGAGGAAACTTTTTAAGGGGTAACTTTATCTCTGCAGAATGTGAGAGAGATTCAGAGAGTTAACTTTTCAGGTTAATGAGTCGTGGGGTCCTACAGCAGAGAAACAGGCCCTTCGGCCCCTCCATGTCCATGCTAACCATAAAGACTAATGGTCAATATAGCCTTCCATACATTGGAGATTCAAGTACCCGTCTAGATACAGAGTGATAGAGCGCAGAAGCAGACCATTCGGTCCATCTTTGTCCTTGCTGACCATGATGCCCCATCTAAGATGATTCCATTTACCCAAGTTTGGCCATTGTCCCACTAAACTTTTCCTATTCAGGTATCTGCTAAATGTTTCTTAAAATGTCTTTTAAATGCATTCAAGGCTTCCTATATAGAAGCCTAGAGTCATAGTCATGCAGCACAGAAACAAGCCCTTCAGCCCAACTTGCCAGTGCCGACCAAGGTGCCCAATCTACACCAGTCCCACCTGTTTGCGGCCAATATCCCTCGAAATCTTTCCTGTCTATGTACCAAATGACTTTCTTTGGAACAGCTCTGCAAAAATATCCAACAGGGACGGCACAGTGGTGCAGCGGTAGAGTTGCTGCCTTACAGTGCCAGAGACCCGAGTTCTATCCTGACTTTAGGTGCTGCCTTTACGGAGTTTGTACATTCTCCCTGTAACCACATGGATTTTCTCCGGGTGCTCCGGTTTCCTCTCACACTCCAATGACGTACAGGTTTGTAGGTTAATTGGCTTTGGTACAAAAATTGTAAATTGTCCTTCGTGTGTAGGATAGTGTTAATGTACAGGGATCGCGGGCCGGTGTGGGCTCGATGGGCCGAAGGGCCTGTCTTCACGCTGTATCCCCCAACTAAACTAAACTAAACCAAACTAGTGAAGTGACACTCCGCAAACAAACTGCAGATGCTGACAGCGGGTCAGGAGGCATCTGTGGAGAACATGGATAGGTTGCTTTTCAAGTCAAGATACTTCCCCAGACTGATTGTGGTGTGGGCAGAACACTGGAAGTACAACACCTGGTGAGTGATAGGTGGATAGAGGTGGCGGGGGGGCGGGGGGGGGGGGGGGGGGGGGGGGGGGGGGGGGGTTGATAGGCAGATGGTGGACAAAAGGCCAGAGATATAGGCCAAATAAATAAAAAATGTATTATTATTATTATATTATAAAACAAAAGGTGTGAGATCAGGATAGAAGAGCTGCAAATTGTGAAGCCAGAGGATGGAAGATAGGTGGAAGTGTAGTGGGGGGGGGGGGGGGGGGGGGAGAAGAGAGAATGTGTGTGCACATCTGGGTGGGGCACAAGGGATGGAGGGTGGAAAAGGAGGGGAGAAGTGAAGGGGGGCGGGGGTGCGGTCTGTAGGTCGGATATATAAAATAACATTCACACCGTGATGTGCGATGTTGGAGTTGATCACCTCTGATCCACCCATCGCATGAACTCAGTTTCCCCCCCTCCCGCAATGACTGGGCCTTTCCAAGAATACCTGGTGCCTCAGATTCCCAGCAACTGTTGCATCCTGCACCTCACAGTTCCGCCCCGCCCCTTATCTCTCCCGTCTGGTGGCCACTAAAAGTAATGTTTACTCAGACAGCCGTGATGTCCACTGTAGCGCGGACATTCCCTCTGCCCTCGATAGCCCTCTCGCTCTCTGTCCCTGGCAATCTGGCGCCGGGAATGCTGAACCTCCACCTGAAAGAACATGACATATATGTATTTGTGCCAATGGATCGGTGTTGAAATATATATATCAATGTTCATTTTTTCACATCAATAAACTTTAATGGGTGTACGATTTTCCCAATTTCAATGCTGATTTATTGATTCCATCCACCAATTATTTCTATGTTGATAACGATTAAATAAACTGGCCGTTGAAATTAACTCAGCTTATCTGTAAAATATCGCTGAATGACATTGCTATTCCCTCAGTAGTACAGGTTGTTCCCAGGCTGTGGCTGCGTTCAGCTCCTGCGAACCGTTCAATGCACAGGCTATTTGCCAGTCACATCCGCGGCCATCACTCGGGTGGGTTCCCAATGTCCAGCGGTCTCCCGGTTAAAACGGCGGCACAGCTGGTAGAGCCTTTGCCTCACAGCGCCGGAGAACTGGGTTCGATCCTGACTACGGGTGCTGTCTGTGCGGAGTTTGCACGTTCTCCCTGTGACCAAGTGGGTTTCCTCCGGGTGCTCCGGTTTCCTCCCACACTCCAAAGTCGCGCGGGCTATCGATCACCCAAAAATAATGTTTCATTGTCTGAAATTATTGAAACACCAATTAAAATAAACTGGCTAGAAAAACAAAGGAGCAAAAAGCAAGGAAGTGCAAATGCATTTTTATCAATGAATTCACAAAGTGCTGGAGTAACTCAGCGGGTCAGGCAATATCCCCAGAGAACATGAATAGTCTAAAGGAGGTTCCTTGGCTCGAAGCCGTCACGCATTCCTTCTCTCCAGAGATGTTGCCAGTCCCGCTGAGTTACTCTAGCATTATGTGTCTGTCTATTGATAGGTGAAGATTCGGGTTTGGTCCTTTCTTATATGGGATAACATATAACTAGTTCTATGTTATCCCATCCTCCATTTTCACACGGAGAGTTGTGAGTCTGTGGAATTCTCTGCCTCAGAGGGCGGTAGAGGCCGGTTCTCTGGATACTCCAGAGAAGGGTCTCGACTTCTCTGGATACTTTGAAGGGCTCTTAAAGATAGCGGAGTCAGGGCATATGGGGAGAAGGCATGAATTGTGGACGATCAGCCATGATCACATTGATTGGCGGTGCTGGCTCGAAGGACCGACTGGCCTACTCCTACACCTAATGTCTATTGTCTATTGTCTCTCATTACTCCCTACACACAAGGGGCATTTACAAAGGCCAATCAACCTACAAACCGGCACTTCTTTGGGATGTGGGAGGAAGCAGGAGGACCCGGAAGAAAGCAGCCTTTGGTGCGTTGGTGCCTTTAATGCCCATTTTGCCAGGCCTGTCTGGGCCGAAGGAACCTCAGCGGTGGCGGCGATGGGAGACTTGGCACCGGCAGCGGGTGCATCAGCGGCAGGGGGAGCCTCGGCAGTGGCAGGGGGAGCCTCGGCAGCCGTGGGGCCTCGTAGTCGATGAGTGTGAAGGGGGAGGGGAAGGCAATGGGTCCCGGCGTGGGGGCCACTCTACTATAGAATCCTCTGTCCAGGCGATAAGTCTGTGTTTGTTTGTTTGTTCATTGGTTCCGGTGAAGGTGCTGTGCCCACGGCATCCAGCCAACAGTCGCTTGTCTTTTCCTTTTTGTTTTCACCTTAATTTCACGATTTTGTGTACCTTGTGTGTTGTGACTGTCGGCTGACCAAGGGTTGAATAAAGTTTTATTGTATCATGTCGTATTGGAGTCCCTTGGACTATCTTTGATCGGACTTTATCTTACACTAAATGTTATTCACATTATTCCCTGTATCATGTATCTACACTGAGAACGGCTCGATGGTAATCATGTATTGTCTTTCCGCTGACCGGTTTGCACGCAACAAAAGCTTTTCACTGTACGAATAAACTAAACTAAACTATACTAAACTCCAAGTCCAGTAAAGTCCAATAAAATCCTATTAAAGATAGTCGGAGGGTTTCCAATGAGGTAGATGGTAGGTTAGGACATAGGATGGTTCAGTTGCCTGATAACAACTGGGAAGAAACTGTAGACACAAAATGCTGGAGTAACTCAGCGGGTGAGGCAGCATCTATGGAGAGAAGGATCTCGACCTAAAACATTGCCAATTCCTTCTCTCTATAGATGCTGCCTCACCCGCTGAGTTACTCCAGCATTTTGTGTCTACCTTCGATTTAACAGCAATTGCAGTTCTCTCTTAAACTGGGAAGAAACTGTCCCTGAATCTGGAGGTGTGCGTTTTCACACTTCTGTACCTCTTGTCTGGTGAGAGAGGGTAGACGAGTGAGTGGCCGGGGTAGAGACTGGTCCGTGATGATGCTGCTGGCCCTGTCGAGGCAGCGTGAGGTGTAGATGGAGTCAATGATGGGGGTTTCTGAGATTTGGTTCAGACAGTGTTCCCGGTCCTGGCGCTAGTTCCCACGGATCAGGGAGCAAGTCGCTGGAACTCGCTGCCCGTGGTTGAAACGCCCGCCAAAGCAAAACCCCGTCAACTGTCGATAAAATGCCAGAGAAACAAGCAACTCAAATAACACAGCGTGGACCAAACACATGGGTGGAATCTCTTTGAAGACTCTCTCTGAGTGAACTCAAAGAATAATTTGATTAGCATCTCTCAGCTGGAAATAGCAAATAGGAAACTAGTTACTGTCCATCCCCATCAGATGTGAATTGCATTCTCTGAGTCTTGGCTTCCTCCAACAGCGAAAATATAAATAACACAGTACATCAGAGACATATTATCCTTAAATTCTCAAACTCTCCAAGGAGGGATTACATCTCAATAGATAAAACTGCTGGAGTCGTTGTGGAGACTGTGTGGTTGGGAAAGCTAACTGGGGCGAATTTGCAGGGGAGTAAGAATGGTTGGAACGCTCTGTAGTGGAACAGCAATGGGCCGAATGGTTCAGCCACCCTGTGACCCTCTGATACCACTCTGGAAGGGTGGGCTGAGATGGGCTCGTTGTTTACAAACTCACTCCCAACTTGTGGCCTTTGCAATGGTGCTGGCATCTATTGCCCACCACCAATTGCCAGCGAGGAAATGATATAACATATACAATACAACAATACAATACAATGAACTTTATTTTTCCGTTGGGAACTTTGGTTTCTGCAGCCATATAACAAAAAGAAACAATTTGACAAGACACACAACCAACTCAATTCACACAGCGAGTCTCCTCCTCACTGTGGTGGAAGGCAAAGTCTTGTCTCTCTATAACACAGATATAATATGGAACATACAACAGTACAGCACAGCAATAGACCCTTCGGCCCACAATGTCAGTGGTAGACATGACACAAAGACCAATGCCTATCTGCCTGCACATAATCCGGCCCTGCTGAGTGGCCCCCATCCCCCCTGGACTGTCTCCCTCGGATGGTCACGTTGCACAGACACATCTGCACTTTAGTCTGTTGAACTGCTTTGACTGTTTAATGTTCTTTTTACAATCCACGTTCTCGGGATAAGTTATGACATCGGTTGGAAGCTGCATACCAAATCTCGTCGCACCAACACTAAAAGATATTATTATTATTCTTATTATTCTGTGCATATCCATGTACCTCTACAAAAGTCTCTTAAATGCCATTATGTATCTGTCTCTACCGACATTCCCGGCAGCATGTTCCAGGCTCTGTGTAAAAAACGTGCCCCGCACATCTCTCAATTTGTCTCTCTCATTTTAAAGCTATGCTCTCCGGGGTTTCGGCCCGAAACGTTGCCTATCTCCTCCGCTCCATAGATGCTGCAGCACCCGCAGAGTTTCTCCAGCACTTTTGTCTACCTTTCATTTTTCTATCCTGGAAAAAAAGTTTAGACAGTTTACTCTATCTATGTATCAGGATTTTATATACTTCTATCAGGTTTCCATGCAATCAGAGAAACAATCCGTGTCTGTTCAGCCTTTCTCTGTAGGTACGTATTATTCCTTAATTCAGGCACCATTCTAGTAAACCTCCTCTTCTCCCTTTCTAAATCATCCGTTCCGTATTGGTGAACTGCACGCAAAACTCCAAATGCAGCCTAATTAAAGTCCTATTAAGCTGCATTATGACTTTGCCTTTTATTGTAAACCGGCATCTGCAGTTCCTTGTGTCGACAATGAAGGAGGTTTGGGCTGAGTCCTGGGTCAGGGCAGCACAGTGGCACAGCGGTAGAGTTGCTGCCTTGCAGCGCCAGGGACCCTGGTTCAATCCTGACCATGGATGCCGTCAGTAAGGATTTTGTGGGTTTTCTCCGGGTGCTCTGGTTTCCTCCCACACTCCAAACACGTACATGTTTGTAGGTTAATTGGCTTCAGTAAAATTGTAAACTGTC
Source organism: Leucoraja erinaceus (assembly GCF_028641065.1). Lineage (NCBI taxonomy): Eukaryota > Metazoa > Chordata > Chondrichthyes > Rajiformes > Rajidae > Leucoraja > Leucoraja erinaceus. Next base: position 20,351,502 of record NC_073406.1, on the reverse strand, counting down.
CCTAATGTGTAGGATAGTGCTAGTATACAGGGTGATCGCTGGTCGGCATGGACTCGGTGGTCGGCGTGGACTCGGTGGTCGACGTGGACTCGGTCGGCCGAAGCACCTTTTTCCCCGCTGTATCTCTGACGCCTAAACACCGATGGGTGTGGTCGTTGCTGCGATCCAGCAGCTCCATGGGTTGGAGAAATAGGATGGGTGACGTTTCAGGTTGGGACCCTTCTTCGGACTGAAAGTAGAGGAAGAGGGTGGACGGGGTTGAAGAGCTGGAGGTGAGAAAAGACCAGGGCCGATCAAGGACAGCCACAAATGACCTCAGGCAGGGCATTGCCAGGTAGGCCCATTGTTGGCCGAGGGTGGTGAGATCTCAAGACAAACAACGTGGAGAACTGTGGAACTGGTACAACGACCAGGGTGGAGGAAGGGGGCAAAGGGGAGGGTAGTGTAAGTGTAAGCTACTTAAAATTAAAGAATTCAATGTTCATATCGCTGGGTTGTAAACTACCCAAGCAGAATATTTTATGGCCTCTAGCCCTTCACCTCCCCCCCTCCTCCCCCCCCCCCCCCCCCCCCCCCCCCCCCCCCCCCCCCCACACCCCCCCCCCCCCCCCCCCCCCCCCCCCCCCCCCCCCCCCCCCCCCCCCCCCCCCCCCCCCCCCCCGCCCCCCCCCCCCCCCCCCCCCCCCCCCCCCCCCCCCCCCCCCCCCCCCCCCTCCCTCCTCCCCACCCACTACTTTCAAACAGCACCTCATATTTCACCTGAATAGCTCACAACCTATCTTTGGTATAAACCAGCATCTTCAGTTCCTTGTGCCTACAAGCAGTGGCGGACTGGGTCTAAAAATATAGGATGCCAGGAGACAAAGGGGGCCCACTTCATCAGGGGCCCACTTGCCATCCGGCAAGCTGACACCCTGGCCAGTCCGCCACTGTCTACAAGATAGCTTTGGATGGCTTGACATTCTCATGTATAGTATGATCTGACTGAATGGCAAGCAAAACAAAGTGTCTCGCTGAGTCTCACATGACAATAATAAGCATGACCTACGTTAAAATCACAATTTCATTCCTCCCTTTAAAGTCTAATCCTAAAACCATTTCCAGAAAGCAGCTCCATGACCTACAGTAACTCTGGAATTCCCCGTGGGAATGCTGTTGGAAAAAAACAAACGCAAAAAGAATCAACAATAAAAGCTATAAATCAGGGAAGTTAAAAATATATGTTATTGCATCCTACGGAAATGCTTCCAGGAATTTGAGGAGAATTAGAAAAGTATTCATAGACATAGACATAGAAATTAGGTGCAGGAGTAGGCCATTCGGCCCTTCGAGCCTGCACCGCCATTCAATATGATCATGGCTGATCATCCAACTCAGTATCCCATCCCTGCCTTCTCTCCATACCCCTGATCCCTTTAGCCACAAGGGCCACATCTAACTCCCTCTTAAATATAGCCAATGAAGTGCCCACAACTACCATCTGTGGCAGAGAATTCCACAGATTCACCACTCTCTGTGTGAAAAATGATTTTCTCATCTCGGTCCTAAAAGACTTCCCTCTTATCCTTAAACTGTGACCCCTAGTTCTGGACTTCCCCAACATCGGGAACAATCTTCCTGCATCTAGCCTGCACAACCCCTTAAGAATTTTGTAAGTTTCTATGAGATCCTCCCTCAATCTTCTAAATTCTAGCGTATTCAAGCCAAGTCTATCCAGTCTTTCTTCATGTGAAAAGTCCTGCCATCCCAGGAATCAGTCTGGTGAACCTTCTCAGTACTCAGTACTCAGTACTCAGTACTCCCTCTATGGCAAGAATGTATTTCCCCAGATTAGGAGACCAAAACTGTATGCAATACTCCAGGTATGGTCTCACCAAGACCCTGTACAACTGCAGTAGAATCTCCCTGCTCTTATATACAAATCCTTTTGCTATGAATGCTAACATACATTTGCTTTCTTCACTGCCTGCTGCACCTGCATTCCTACTTTCAATGACTGGTGTACCATGACACCCAGGTCTCGTTGCATCTCCCCTTTTCCTAATCGGCCACCATTCAGATAATAGTCTACCTTCCTGTTTTGCCACCAAAGTGGATAACCTCACATTTGTCCACATTATACTGCATCTGCCAAGCATTTGCCCACTCACCCAACCTATCCAAATCACCTTGCAGCCTCCTAGCATCCTCCTCACAGCTAACACTGCTCCCCAGCTTCGTGTCATCGCAAACTTGGAGATGTTGCATTCAATTCCCTCATCCAGATCATTTATATATATTGTAAATAGCTGGGGTCCCAGCACTGAGCCTTGCGGTACCCCACTAGTCACTGCCTGCCATTCTGAAAATGACCCGTTTACTCCTACTCTTTGCTTCCTGTCTGCCAGCCAGTTCTCTATCCACATCAATACTGAACCCCCAATACCGTGTGCTTTCAGTTTGTATACTAATCTCTTATGTGGGACCTTGTCGAAAGCCTTCTGAAAGTCCAGATATAACACATCCACTGGTTCTCCCTTATCCACTCTACTAGTTACATCCTCGAAAAAATTCTATAAGATTCATCAGACATGATTTACCTTTCATAAATCCATACTGACTTTGTCCAATGAATTCACCACTTTCCAAATGTGCTGCTATCCCATCTTTAATAACTGACTCCAGAATTTTCCCCACCACCGATGTTAGACTAACTGGTCTGTAATTCCCCGTTTTCTCTCTCACTTACTTTTTCTAAAGTGGGGTTACATTAGCTACCCTCCAGTCCTCAGGAACTACTCCAGAATCTAAAGAGTTTTAAAAAATTATCACTAATGCATCCACTATTTCTGCGGGTACTTCCTTAAGTACTCTGGGATGCAACTTATCTGGTCCTTGGGATTTATCGGCCCTTAATCCATTCAATTTACCCAACACCACTTCCCGGCTAACCTGGATTTCACTCAGTTCCTCCATCTCATTTAACCACCGGTCCCTTGCTATTTCCGGCAGATTATTTATGTCTTCCTTAGTGAAGACAGAACCAAAGTAGTTATTCAATTGGTCTGCCATGTCCTTGTTCCCCATGATCAATTCGCCTGTTTCTGACTGCAAGGGGCCTACATTTGTTTTAACTAATCTTTTCCTCTTCACATATCTATAAAAACTTTTGTAGTCAGTTTTTATGTTCCCTGCCAGTTTTCTTTCATAATCTATTTTCTCTTTCCTAATTAAGCCTTTTGTCCTCCTCTGCTGGACTGAATTTCTCCCAGTCCTCTGGTAGGCTGCTTTTTCTGGCTAATTTGTACGCTTCATCTTTTGTTTTCATACTATCCCTGATTTCCCTTGTTATCCACGGATGCACGACCTTCCGTGATTTATTCTTTTGCCAAACTGGGATGAACAATTGTTGTAGTTCATCCATGCAGTTTTTAAATGCCTTCCATTGCATATCCACCGTCAACCCTTTAAGAATCATTTGCCAGTCTATCTTGGCCAATTCACGTCTCATGCCCTCAAAGTCACCTTTCTTTAAGTTCAGGACCCTTGTTTCTGGAGTAACAATGTCACACTCCATCCTAATGAAGAACTCAACCATATTATGGTCACTCTTGCCCAAGGGGGCTTGCACAACAAGACTGCTAACTAACCCTTCCTCATTACTCAATACACAGTCTAAAATAGCCTGCTCTCTTGTTGGTTCCTCTACATGTTGGTTTAAAAAACTATCCCGCATATATTCCAAGAAATCCTCTTCCTCCGCACCCCTGCCAATTTGATTCACACAATCTATATGTAGATTGAAGTCACCCATTATAACTGTTTTACCTTTGTTGCACGCATTTCTAATTTCCTGTTTGATACCATTCCCAACTCCACTACTACCGTTAGGTGGCCTGTACACAACTCCCACTAGCGTTTTCTGCCCCTTAGTGTTTCGCAGCTCTACCCATATCGATTCCACATCCTCCAAGCGAATGTCCTTCCTTTCCATTGTGTTAATCTCCTCTCTAACCAGCAATGCTACCCCACCTCCTTTCCCTTTCTGTCTATCCCTCCTGAATATTGAATATCCCTGGATGTTCAGCTCCCAGCCTTGGTCACCCTGGAGCCATGTCTCCGTGATCCCAACTATATCATATTCATTAATAACTATCTGCACATTCAACTCATCCACCTTATAACGAATGCTCCTTGCATTGAGACACAAAGCCTTCAGGCTTGTTTTTATAACACTCTTACCCCTTATACAATTATGTTGAATAGTGGCCCTTTTTGATTTTTGCCCTGGTTTTGTCTGCCTGCCACTTTTACTTTTCACCTTGCTACCTATTGCTTCTACCCTCATTTTACACCCCTCTGCCTCTCTGCTCTTGCACCCATCCCCCTGCCACATTAGTTTAAATCCTCCCCGACAGCACTAGCAAACACCCCCCCAAGGACATTGGTTCCATTCCAGCCCAGGTGCAGACCGTCCTGTTTGTACTGGTCCCATTCTTCATTCAGCTGCTCTCTCTACCGTCTCCTTCCCAAAGCACAAGTTGCACTCTAATCCCCTTCACGCCGTTCCTTTCTGACCGATCATCCATTTGCACCCTGTCTCGGTGGTGCTAACTACAGACAACAGATGCCTTTCCTCACCTCACATCTCTACGTGTGACAAGCCATTACTAAGTAATTCAGCACATCCCCTCCATCAGTAACAATTCATAAAACAATTGTTATTGTCGACAGCTGGGGGTGGCTGGACACAGCACAGCTAACTGTTCGCTTCAAGTAACCCCTGCATTCCCTCTCTCTACATCCCTCCCCCACCCCAGTTGCACCAGCTTCTCGTTCTCACCTAGCAAACACCTACCAATGGCCTGTTCCTTTATCATTGTTACTTTTTTGCATATCTTTTATTCGTTTGTTCTATAGATCTCAACATCATCGTCTGTGTCTCTCGTTTCCCTTTCACGCGACTCTCAGTCTGAAGAAGGGCCTCGATCAGAAACGTCACCCATTCCTCTCTCCAGAGGTGCTGCCTGTCACCAGCATTTTGTGTCGATCTACTGTTAACTCGAGTTCCACAACGCACGGTGCTTAGCGCAGATTGTGTATGTGATGGGGAAGAGAACAACAATTTCTACCCTCCCTCACCGGCAGTCTTTAACAGAATTTTCCGAAGAACCTAAGTGGGTGGCACGGTGGCGCAGCGGTAGAGTTGCTGCCTCACAGCGGCAGAGTCCCGGGTTTGATCCCGATTACAGGTGCTGTCCATAAGGAGTTTGTACGTTCTCCCTGTAACTGTGTAGGTTTTCTTTGTATCCAGTTTCCTCCCACATCCCAAACACATGCAGGTGTATAGGGGTGTAGGAGGGATCAGCAGATGCTGGATTGAACGGAGTTCCTACATTCTTCACGTGACCTGCGTGGGTTTTCTCCGGGTACTCCAGTTACCTCCCACACCCCAAAGGCTTGTAGTCTAATTGTTAGTGAGCGGGGACCTGGTGGGCCGAAGGGCCTGTTTCCGTGCTGTATCTGTACCTGAACTAAACTAAACCCGGCTGCGATGGAGAGGAGACGGTTGCCCACCTCTTCACAGAGTGTGGATTTGATGAGGGTTTGGGGAAAGATGCGTGGGCCCTTGTCACGGTTCACCACGAGCAGTCCTCCATAGAGGACTCTCCGATCTACAAACTGTTGCCAGGGACACACCCAGAGCTGGACATCAAGTGCTGCTGGAAGGTCATCAACTCGGTAAAAGACGCTCTTTGGTCTGCCAGAACTTTGTTGGTCTCCCAGCCGAGCGAGATGTCCGTCGGGGAATGTTGCCGACTGGCCCGCTGCGGACTGCAGGAGTACGTGCTGAGGGACGCACTGAAGCTCGGTGCAGCCAACGCCAAGGCTCGGTGGGGGAGGAACACAGTCTAGGGTCCCTCCGCTGCTGGACATTCGGGGGCAGAATCTGGTGGGGACACCCCTCAAACAAGGGAAGGGATATCACCCCAGTGGGCCACATGAGTGGCAAGGGTGCACTGTGTAAAGAGAGATGTAAACATGACAGGGTATAACACTAGCTATATTGAATGTATGGACAGATACTAGGAAGGCTTCCAACCCAAAACAGAGACCCGGGTTCGATCCTGACTACGAGTACTGTTTGTACGTTCTCCCTGTGACCTCGTGGGTTTTTCTTCTGGTGTTCCGGTTTCCTCCCACACGCCAAAGGCGTACAGGTTTGTAGGTTAATTGGCTTCAGTAAAATTGTAAATGGTCCCCAGTGTGTAGGATAGTGTGCGTTTACAGGGTGACCGCTGGTCAGTGCCGCATCTGCGCTGTATCTCTAAAGTAAAGTGGAAACTAAAGATGCTGCCTGGCCCGCTGAGTTCCTCTAGCACTTTGTATATAGTTTATTACAAATAAAGTGTATTTTTGAAATGATAAAAAAAAAGGACCCTTTGCATCAAACAAGACTGATAAAGTAAGCTGTGGGAAGGAACTGCAGATGCTGGTTTAAACCGAAGATAGACACAAAATGCTGGAGTAACTCAGGGGGACAAGCAGCATCTCTGGAGAGAAGGACTGGGTGATGTTTTGGGTCGAGACCCTTCTTGACTGATGAATCGGGATACAGTCTGAAGAAGGGTCTCGACCCGGAACGTTACCCACTCCTTCCCTTCAGAGATGCTGCCTGTCCCGCTGAGTTACTCCAGCACTTGGTGCCTACCTTAGGCTTGAAAATAAAATCTGGCTCTCTGCAAGGAATAGCGTCGGAAGCCAGGAAACATTGCTGGGAAAGTGGGATCAGATAAAGGAGTTGTGGCAGGAACTGCTCAGCGTTGTGTCCCTGACCTCCCCAACAAGGGCAGACATTGCTGTTGATTGCTCAGCGCTTAGTTGCAGCGGAGGTGGAGACACTATCTTGCTCTTATCCTCTCTGCCTTGAAGAGTTCTCTCATCTCTGGCTTTAGTCCAAACATCTGCCTTTCCAATAACCCCATCACCTGTGTCCATCTATCACCAGCCACATTCATCCCTGCCCCTCCATGTTTCTAGGTTTCCCCATACGCCCCCCCCCTCTCTACCCCCTCCCCCCCCCTCCACCACCACCACACAATCAATCTGAAGGAGGGTCCTGATCAAAAACGTCACCTGTTCATGTTCTCCACAGATGCTGCCTGACCAGTCAAGTTACTCCATCACTTTGTGTCCTTTTTTTTGTAAGGAGCATCTGCAGTTCCTTGCTCTTTCACCTGGTCACTTCCAGCCCGTTGTGTCTCGTGCAGGGCGGCAGTGTCAGCTTGAAGGTACAGCATGGAAACAGGCCCTTCGGCCCACCGAGTCCATCGATCACCCACTCACACTAGTCCTGTGCTATCCCACTTTCACATCCACTCCCCCACACACCAGGGCAATTTTACAGAGACCAGCTGACCTATAAACCTGCACGCCTCTGGAGTATTGTGGGAAACCGGAGCACCCAGAGGAAACCCACACGGTCACAGGGAGAACGTGCAAACTCCACACAGACAGCACCAAGGTCAGGAGTAAACCCGGGTATATGGTGCTGTGAGGCAGCAGCTCTATCGGGAGAGAGAGAGGGAGAGAGAGAGAGAGGGAGAGAGGGAGAGAGGGAGAGAGAGAGAGAGAGAGAGAGAGAGAGAGAGAGAGAGAGAGAGAGAGAGAGGGAGAGAGAGAGAGAGAGAGAGAGAGAGAGAGAGAGAGGGAGAGAGGGGAGAGACAGGGGGGAGACACGTTGAGGAGACGATGGGGGAGGCAGCGGGTGTTGGCGGGGAACGAGTGTTACGGAGCGTGACGTGTGGGGACAGGGAGACGGAGAGGGAGAGGGAGAGGGGGAGGGGAGGGAGAGAGGGAGAAAGAAGAGAGGGAATGAAAAAGAAGGAAAGACCAAGGTTGGATTTGAAAACAAAAATGGGAATTTCAAAACAGAAGCCCAGGAATATTTGGCCCAGACTAAAATAGTCAGCGGGGGTCCTCTAAAGTGAAATTAGACGGAGTAAAAAACAGGCCTATAGTTGATACATTCATCGCTTGGCACATTAGACGTGTCACTTTGAAGCTCTTTGCTTTTAAGTGGGGGAGCTGGAAAGGCCAAGGCAATTAACAGTGCAGAGATTGATTATGTAAATGGTGTGAATTTCAGTTAATAGCTGCCAGGAACCTCAGGAGAGATTGTAGCCTAAAGCACTAGGGTTGTTAGATGGAATAGCTGAATACTGGCCTTTCAGATTCAGAACAAACCCATTGATAAATTCATTATGTGACTTGTTACCAGAGGGAATAAGGAGGATGTGGGAACTTGTTAGATCATAGGATATCTTTCATTCATTTGTTCTATATCTCTCTGAATTGCCGTCTATATTTCTCGTTTCCCTCTCCCCCGACTCTCACTGAAGAAGGGTCTCGTCCCGAAAAGGCACTGGTTCCTTTTTCTACAGAGATGTTGCTTGACCCGCTGAGTTACTCCAGCATATTGTGTCTATCTGCGGTTTAAACTAGCATTTGCAGTTCCTTCCTGCACCATAGGACATGATCTCTTCAAACCAACATCCCCCCCCACCTCCCCCCCACTGCTCTCCGTCATGCTAAATAATGATTGGAAACTGAACAGTTCCTCTCAGGAATTAAATATTTATAGGGCAGTTTATACAAAGCCGTTGCAGGTTTTTTCAATCTAGCAGTTTCCCTGTGGAAAGGTGCCACAACGGACGATACAGGAGTGTGTGTGTGTGTGTGTGTGTGTGTGTGTGTGTGTGTGTGTGTGTGTGTGTGTGTGTGTGTGCGTGTGTGTGTGTGTGTGTGTGTGTGTGTGTGTGTGTGTGTGTGTGCGTGTGTGTGTGTGTGTGTGTGTGTGTGTGTGTGTGTGTGTGTGTGTGTGTGTGTGTGTGTGTGTGTGGTGTGTGTGTGTGTGGCTTATGGTGTGTGCAGGGTGTGTGTGTGTGTGTGTGTGTGTGTGTGTGTGTGTGTGTGTGTGTGTGTGTGTGTGTGTGTGTGTGGTGTGTGTGTGTGTGTGTGTGTGTGTGTGTGTGTGTGGGGCGTGTGTGTGTGTGTGTGTGTGTGTGTGTGTGTGTGTGTGTGTGTGTGTGTGTGTGTGTGTGTGTGTGTGTGTGTGTGTGTGTGTGTGTGTGTGTGTGTGTGTGTGTGTGTGTGTGTGTGTGGGAGCTGATGTCTGCAGCACTCTGTGTGTGTGTGTGGCAGTGTTGGTCACAAAGGCAGTCGCATCCTCCCCCCTGGACAGCTTTTGCAGCTCCAATGCAGTTGCGTGCTGTAATGCAAAGATCCTATAGCGAGCAAGATGGTCCACTCGACGAAAAAGACATGGTACGGTCATGGGCAGATTCATGGGTAATTTTCGGCCCCATTTCCGTAACCGGCTTCCGTCTCCGCACCAAAGATCCCGTAGGATACTAGTGCGGAGACGGAAGCCGGTTACGGAAACATCCTTGTAAAAATAAAAATAAAAGTCATTTGGGAAAAATCTTCTTATAATTTATTAGCACAAGTTGTTCCCCCGCAACGTTGATTACACTGCGGGTCGGGTCGGGTCGGGTCGGGTCGGGTCGGGTCGGGTCGGGTCGGGTTACTGAAATGGATGAAAAAAAGGCCCACGTTCCACTCCGTTGCGTACTACATGTCAGCCCATTGCATTTAGCAGGAGTGGTCTATCTTGCTATATCCGCTATAGGATCTTTGCTGTAATGTTCCCGCCGCACAACACTCGTGCCGAGGAGTCACAGACACCTCACGGAATTCTCCTTCCCATTCCCACACAGACCTTGTGTTTATGAAGGAACTGTGGATGCTGGAAAATCAAAGGTAGACAAAAATGCAGGAGAAACTCAGCGGGTGCAGCAGCATCTATGGAGCGAAGGAAATAGGCAACGTTTTGGGACGAACCCCTTCTCCATAGATGCTGCTGCACCCGCTGAGTTTCTCCAGCATTTTTGTCTACCTTTGATTTTCCAGCATCTGCAGTTCCTTCTTAAACACCACCCCCAGCTGTTTGGAAGCAGTGTTCCTCTTTCATGTGAAATAATGTCTTTACTTATTGTTTTTTGAATGGCTTGACCCGACCCGAAACGTCACCTATTCCTTTTAATGGCTGTTTAGTTAGGTTGAAGTGGTCACAATCTAAGTTAAGTTGTGAGGATTTTCGGGACTGCACAGTGGCACAGCTGGTAGAGCAGCTGCCTCACAGCGCCAGGGACCCCTGTTCGAACCTAATCCTGGGTACAGTCTGTGTGGGGTTTGCATGTTCTTTTGATTCTTCTAATTGTGACCTCGTGGGTTCGCTCCGGGTGCTCCAGTTTCATTCCACATCCCAAAGACGTGCCGGTTTGTAGGTTAATCGGCCTCTGTAAATTGCCCCTAGTGTGTAGGGAGTGGATGAGAAAGTGGGAAAACATAGAACTAGTGTGAACTGGTGATCGAAGGTCGGAGTGGGCCTACCAAAGGGCCTGCTCCCTTGTTTAGATGAACAGAGTCTCTTGCCCAGAGTAGAGGAATCGAGGACCAGAGGACATAGCTTCGAGGTGAGGGGGAAAAGATTTAATAGGAATCCGAGGGGTGACTTTTTCACACAGAGGGTGGTGGGTGTATGGAACAAGCTGCCAGAGGAGGTAGTTGAGGCTGGGACTATCCCATCGTTTAAGAAACAGTTAGACAGGGACACGGATAGGACAGGTTTGGAGGGATATGGTCCAAGCGCAGGCAGGTGGGACTAGTGTAGCTGGGACAATGTTGGCCGGTGTGGGCAAGTTGGGCCGAAGGGCCTGTTTCCACACTGTATCACTCTATGACTCTAAACTAAACTAAATAACTCTGGAATTCAGTAATTCTGGAAAACCTCCCCAGAAGAAACCACCCTCACTTTGAAAAACCCGATTTAGATTTTAAATCCCCTCAATTAGTTCTCCCTCTTCCTGACTTACACAATACGCCACAGGCTTACATACAGATATCATGCGTTTGATGGCTCAGTTTAGTTTAGTTTAGTTTAGACATACAGAGCAGAAACAGGCCCTTCGGCCCATCGAGTCCATGCCGACCATGGATCCCTGCACATTAACACTATCCTACACATGAGTGTTTGATGGCTCAGGGCCTGTACTCACTGGAGTTTAGAGGGAAGTAGGAGATTGACAGATTCTTGATTAGTACGTGTGTCAGGGGGTTATGGAGAGAGGGCAGGAGAATGGGGCTGACAGGGAAATATAAATCAGCCATTATTGACTGGGCGTGATGGGCTGAATGGCCTAATTTTGAACCTGGAACTTATGAGCCTATGAAGAATAAACCTTCCAACTCTACATGCCTGCTCCAGTATTTAATGGGGTTGTGACTGATGAGATTGTAACATTGTCTCCCCATTCACAACCATACCCCACAGCCACTCTCTTATTAAGGATCTATAATCCTTATAGATCTGCCTTGCAGAAAATTCAAATTATCTGCTTCCAACAAATACAGAATGTCAGAGACTAACAAAGGAAGTTCCTTGTCTTCATCTTAAAAGAGAATTGCCATGATCTTCCACAATGTCTCCTCTCCATATCCTCGAGGATATAAAGTGCTGGATGGCCCAGAACTTCCTCCATCTAAATGAGAGTAAGTCTGAGGTCATCCTTCTCGGCCCCTCGGACTCAATCAAAATGATAGCAGGCAGCCTTGGAAGCCTTACCCCACTACTCAAACCTCACGTCAAAAACCTCGGCGTGATATTTGACCCTGCACTGAAATTTGACAAACAAGTCAATGCCGGGGTAAAAGCTAGCTTCTTCCAGCTTCGGGCGATAGCTAAAATAAAACAATTCCTCCAGTTTGATGACCTCGAAATGATCATCCACACATTCATCTCCTCCCGCCTCGATTACTGCAACTCCCTTTACACTGGCATCAGC